>NW_019394540.1:0-82428 GCF_000612105.2 Orussus abietinus | reverse complement strand
AAAAAATAATAATAAATCAATTGAGTTTGTTGTTATTGGGTGGGACTCAAATAGTCCACCGTGCATGTTCACGCATTAAAAAGGTGGGACACTTTTAATACCACCGTGACTCAAAGAGTTAAAAGTGTCAAAGGAAAATTTATTACAGTTGGAATTGAGAATGCTTGGATAGGAGGATACTTTAGAAATGGATTCTGGAAATGGTTGCCTACGGGGAAGGAAATTTCAGAAAATAATATGTGGAAGAACGGTTCCAAGAAATACGAGGGTTGTCTTCTATTGGACCGTCATGTATGCGAAACTCCAGTTTTCAGAGAAGCGAAGTGCGACCGCAAGCGGGACATTATTTGTCAAAAAGGTGAGGAAGAAGTTCGATAAAAACATTAAGATGACGTGAAAGCCGCTGAAAAATTTAATCGAGGTCGATAAATTAAAATTCATCTATACCCTTTTCGATGGGAGCGTCATTTTAAATACTCAAGTGGTAACATAAGCTGGCGCGTCATGTTAACCACATTTATACTTACGTTGAAGTCTTTTACAGTCTACGTTGATAATTATACGAACTGAGGCATTCCATATGTCAAATGGGTAAAGTAATGACGAAGAGATCGGCGTAAAACTGTTGAAATCCCGTGAATTCATTATTCCAACGACTGTTTAGGACCAACGTCGCCATCTGTGACGTTTAGCTGCAACTAAACTTTTGCTCTAAGAACACGTGTTAGCCCTAGATTTCGAAAATTCTCGGTAACATTAAATTGGAGAAGGTAACTGTGAAACATACCGTAAATTACCGGGAACATTGAGAATTTAAGAGAACGTTAATTTTGTTATTTATACTTTAGGTTTCTTCGTTTAAATAACTTTTTTTTTTCAATCAACTTCAAAGTTCAAGCTAAAGAGTAATAATTACTATTAGAAAATATTGATTATAGGGTGGTATTTACCTCCAGCTGAAAATATTCACGTATGTACAACTTCACGGAAAATTCCATGCGATTTGTTTCAAACGAACTGATATTTCATTCTGCGACGAAGCGAATGGGAGGTTTTGATTGGCTACGGAGAACGTACAACGGAAATTCCCCTCTACGAGTTTCTCTATAGCTAATCGAAACCTCTCGTTCGCTCTGTTGAAAAATTCAAATTCTCATAATTTCTCGATAAAAAAGGCTTTGGAGAAATTACCGATAAGTTACCGGGTATTTCTCTTCATTTCTGACGTAATTTACTGGATTTAGAACTCTAGTTAGCCCCTAGACAATCCAGCATTCTCTTGCAATCGTTGCTGAAAGTATTTCCAATATTTTCCCATGTGACTCTATAATATTCCATTTCTACGGTATTCTAAATTGTTCGAGCTAGGTCTTGAAACTCTTCATTTTTTATTCTAAGCCTCCAAGAAACGTAAAACGTCGAAAACGCCATGATGGTTCTGGTCCATGATAAATAAATAAATTTTTGATGAAAAATGAAATTTCATGAGTTTCAGGACCTACTTTAAGACCTCCATATTCTCGTGGTGAAATCTTAAACGAATCGGTACACCCAATTCGGTGAATACTTTCCCCAACGATTTGACTTTTCAGATATATATAGGCTGACTCTTTCATATCACCTTAAAAGTCCAAAAATGAGTGAAAAGGCAAAAGATGTGTCTTTTATCTACTTTTAATCCGCATAATTCTAGCTTCGAAGAAACAAATAAGCGAGAAGCCTCTCTCAGTTTATGTCGATGGATGCCAATACTGGATCGGATTTCATCGAAAAAAGTGGTCAAGTGCTAGAGAGTCATGCAAGAAATTAAATGCCACGTTGGTGGTTCTGGACTCTGCAAGAATTGTTAAACATATGATGAACTTGATGACAAATTACAGAAGAGGTACAAGAAAAATTGACACAGCGCGAAAGTAACTAACAGGCTAGAAAAAATAAGAATGTCTTAACACTAGGTTTGCGGGACCCGTCAATTTGACGGAATTCAAACTTCGAAAAGAAATACCGAAAAAACCATAGCATTAATTTTAACCATTTTTGTATCGTAAATTAATCATTTCATCCAAAGAATTTGTACACACAATTATTTTTTCCTAAGCCTTCTAATTATTAAAATCGGTATGCAGTATACCTATCTCTACGAAACCCGTCAAATTGACGGACTAGCTAATTTCATAAACAATCCATATATATTTGCTTCGTTGCAGAGAGTGTAAGGCGAAGATGAAAGTGAATGTTTGCATTAAAAGTGGAAAGATAGAAGGATCTTCGGATAGTGAAAAGGAAAACTTCTTGTAAGGGTGTCGTAGCAAGAAAAGGATGCGCATTCTTTCTAGTTCTGACTCCGAGGATGAGAGGACGAGCATTCCAATCATTTCCGTGATAATTTTTAAAAAAGGACTTTTTACTTATTAATAATTCATTTAAACGTAAAGCCTAGTGTTGTTTAATTCAGACTTAATTTGAATAAATCGATTTTTTAAAGAAAATGCGTGTTTTCGTTTACCCGTCAATTTGACGGATGCTCGTAGAAACAGGTATATATAAAACGCCCGTAAACCTAGTGTTAAATTCGCTAAGATGTCAAAAATTAATTGACGATGTTATGAGTATTGTTTGAAAACCTGGGTTTGCGTAAATAACCTGAACCTGATCAAAAATATCCTGAACAAATCATGGGGCCAGTTAAAATGGCTAACTGACGACGATAGGGTTATTTAATTTTGAAAAAAAAAAATTGTTCTACATTGATAAAGCGTTTGGTATTTCAGATTTACGTCATATTTGGACCGATGGATACAGAGTACATAACTCTGTAATTAGTGAGAACGATCTGGATCATTTAGGATGGATTTGGAGAAGTACAGGCAAAAGAATTTCAAACGACGGGGAAAGTTTCATCTCTTGGTGTGAGGCGGGGAAATTAATGAACAATACCGATTGTTTAAACCTGGATCGCGAAAATTACGATACTCCTATTATTTATGGCCTCGATTGCAACGAAAGTCAGACTTATATATGTCAGCCATGTGAGTATCGGTAGTACATTTTTTATTCTTAGATAAATTATACTGTAACACGAATATACGCTTTTGTTATATCTTTTATAAAAATGATACAATATATCTAGATATATTGTATAAAATTATTTTTATATTGTATTCGGCCGAATTGTTGTCTATCTAAATTACATTGCCACGTTTATTTTCTTCTTTTTTTTCCTGTTAATTCATTAATATACCGTATATATCATCAATAATTAACAGACCAAGAACTCTTATATGGAAATTAGGTCAATTTGACTCAAAGATTTTGACACTTGAGGATATGGTAAAGTGCCATATTACATCCCACCAAACACCCCCCTAGTAGCACAAAATATTTGTCCTATATTTTCTATAGATTAAACGAATATCGTACATTTTGTAAATATTTAGCAGACATTTGAAATATTTGCCAAACGTTTACTTTAGAATATTATTATTAGCTCCATATGTTTTCATAATATTTTTGTATCAGATATACAAAACATTTCGTTTCATTTTAATACAAGTATTTTTTAAATATTATCTGCCGAATATATTATAAACGTTTTAAAAATATTTAAAATCAAAATCACACGTTTTGCTCCCATAATGAAATAGCGGAACGAAAATATTGCAAAAATTTCTCGTGTTTTTTGATATCAAATGAAGTGTCCGATAATAATCGTGAAGTAAAAAATGTTTTTCTATTATGTTCATAGGTTCAAAAATATTTCTCTATATGTTTATAAATTATTGAAACTAAATATGTCATTGAGATTTTCAAGAAATATTTCAAATATCTTCGATTGAAATCTACAAGAGATCTTAAAAAATCTGTCGCTTGTGATATTTAGCAAAAATTACAAAGAAATAAAAACATACATTAATATCATATAATATCGAATTATTACCGTTCCGTAACATTGTTACAAACTTGTAAGATTTGCAGTTATATAATATTAACATAACATATAACATGTTACTTATATGTTATGTATACGTTTCGTTATTCGTTTTATAACAGGGTTACATAGCTGCGAAGGAAATAGTAATACAAATCTTACTTATATGTTATATGTATGTTGCATTACATATTAAAAACGTTATGTAACGTTTATATCATTGTTACGTAACCGTGTTTGGTGGAATTTTTTTTTTAAGAATTATTTTAAGAAAACGAGTTATTTTCTTGAAATTTGGTCTACATTACCCAATGCAACCTGGTACATTATTTCAACAAGAGTGATATTCTTGGGTAAAATTAACCCAATTTCTGTATGAGATATAAATTATTTAAATACATAATTATTTAATATTTTAGGGACTGGGGATTGCGTGCCCCACAGAGATTCAAATTTTCAACACGAGACCGAAAGATTCTCATCAGGAATTAACAACACATTGGTCGATTTAGAAAGGACGAAGAATACTTCGACGACCTCAACAAAGTACGTTATCGAAGGAATGAGTAGCTTGAGAACTTCTCACTCAACAATGCCGTTTTCCACAAATGTTGGCAATTTTTCCGAATTACGAACTACCAGTCTTCTTCCTGTTGAAACGATTCTCAGGGATTCCCTGGGCCAAAAAACTGCGGACGAAACAGAAAACGAACACTCCACGATAGAAAAAATGATATCAACATCTGCTGAGAATTCTGAAGGATATTCTGGGGGAGGAATCGCCGAATTTTTGAGTCCGCTCACAACCATAATGGTTCCATCATGGTTGCACTTCGGGGTGAAAATTGCGAGTGCAGAAAAGACAACAATAAATTCCATCGAGCCGAAAAAGACCGATGAGCACTTCAACAGCGTCTCTTCGAGCTCACCCTCGTCAACGAGTACTCTAAGCTTTCGCTTATCACCTACGACTTCAAAAGTCACAACAATTACATCTTCTACTCGATCTGGTTTTAATAGTACCTCGACATTATTTTCCTCAACAATGACCTCGAAGCCAACTCTTCGAGTTTCGCAGATCAAACCATCGAATAAGTCCTCAACAGAGAAATCAGGATCGCCCAATTCTAAGCCAACTTCTCCGCAATTGTCAACAATTTACTCGACGACTATTTCGAAACCTGAAGTCGTTACGCTAGATTTGGATCCTTCAGCTGCACCTTCAACAATGAGCACGACTTCTTCAACATTGAGTTTACAATCCTCCTCAATGTTGGCAAAGTCGTCAACAATGAGCCAGAATTTAAGTTCTAGGGAATTCAAAGTCACTGATGCGCCGATCACGATTGTTAACAGCGTTGAGAATTCAACAGAAGTTGTGGGAAAAAATACAAAAGTGGATGTGAGATTGAATGGGCAAGCGAATACTAATATCAATGGCAAGAATCATCCTTCAACTGTACCTTCAACATTAAGTTTACAATCCTCCTCAATTTCGGCAAAGTCGTCAACAATGAGCCAGAATTTAAGTTCTAGGGAATTCAAAGTCACTGAAGCGCCGATTACGATTGTTAACAGCGTTGAAAATTCAACAGAAGTTGTGGGAAAAAACACGAAAGTGGATGTGAGAATGAATCAGCAAGCGAATAGCAATATTAGTGGCAAGAATCGTCCTTCAACTGTACCTTCAACATTAAATTTACAATCCTCCTCAATTTTGGCAAAGTTGTCAACAGTGAGCCAGAATTTAAGTTCTAGGAAATTCAAAGTCACTGAAGCGCCGATTACGATTGTTAACAGCGTTGAGAATTCAACAGAAGTTGTGGGAAAAAATACGAAAGTGGACTCGAGAATAAATGGGCAAGCGAATATCAATATCAACGGCAAGAATCATCCTTCAACTGCACCTTCAAAATTAAGTTTACAATCCTTCTCAATTTTGGCAAAGTTGTCAACAGTGAGCCAGAATTTAAGTTCTAGGGAATTCAAAGTCACTGAAGCGCCGATTACGATTGTTAACAGCGTTGAGAATTCAACAAAAGTTGTGGGAAAAAATACGAAAGTGGACGTGAGATTGAATGGGCAAGCGAATACCAATATCAGTGACAAGGATCACCCTTCAACAATAAGCACGATTTCATCAACTTTGAGTTTACAGTCCTCCTCAATTTTGGCAAGGTCGTCAACAACGAGCCAGATTTCAACTTCTAGGGAATTCGAAGTCGCTGAAACGCCGACCACGATTGTTAATATTGTTGAGAATTCAACAGAGGTTGTGGGAAGAATCACGAAAGTGGACTCGAGAATGAATGTGCAAACGAATACCAATATCAGTGGCAAGGGAGATAATGGACTATCGGATACAAAGGTACATTTTGATGCCCAATTGAAGCTGAGGAAGAAGTTGAAGATCTCGACGCCGTCAACTACCGAAGCTACGTCAACGGTACATGCGAACGATATTAACTTCACGATAATCAACGCAAAGGGTTCGACGAAAAGCGACGAAGGTGTCGGGAATTCTGCAGCAATTGTTGCCGAAGACCGTAGAGATTTTCCCTGGCCTTACACTTCTAAAGACGGCAGTACTATCATACCACTTGCTTTCGGAAAACATCAGACCTGGAGTGCTCCGACTACGGTAAAAACGACTTCCGGGCAGACGGTATGTTACTTCGTGGACACGGCAATTGGGGGAAAAGCTTCAATCTGTCCAACAGCTCCCTATCCAGAAGCTAAACTTCGGAGCAACCCAGGGGATTCCCTGGAGAAGAAGCTTAAGCAGAACTTAATCAGCACCTTTAAAACGATGATAACGAAAGCTAGAGACGAAGCTATCAAGAAGTTAGTCGAGGAAGCGGTGCAGAGGATGAAGACGAAGTTTCAGGAGGAAATCTCGAAGAAGAACGACCAGGAAGATCGTAATCGCAATTTAACCCTTTCGTCGAATATTAGAAGACCTTACACGACGAACGAAGCATCATCGCGTACTTTTCACGACGACTTCGAGTCTCCGACCTCGAAAGATACGGATCTTGGAGGTCGTTATCGCGACAACTTTCTTCCGGAAAATTTGGATAAAAACTCGGGAAACGGGGAGGATGATGCTCTTCCTTTTCGACAAAGTCTTGGGAGAATGGAGGAAAGACAATTTTTTGGGCATGCCACGTCAAAGGAGTTTCCTCATGGCGGACGAAGGACGACTACAACTACTTCGACTACTTCAACTACTTCGACCACTCGGGCGACTTCTCTTGATATCAGCGATGATACCGAGGAACAGAAAAATGTTAATAACAAGGGCTCCATGTACAAAGTCGGAAAACTTCTCTACGAGGCTTTTCGGAAACACGGGAACGCGGCTGCGCCGAATAAAATCGAGATTTCTAAATTGAAAAGCGAACTTCGGGAGGAACTCTCGAAGAATTTCGAGGATATGCTTCGCCGGCGAGTTTCGAAGCGAATGAAGGAATCCCCGGATTTTGGAAATGCCGATAATTCCTCCGCCCCTGCAAAGAATCCGGGGGATCCCAATTTGGTTTTCATGTCTCATTCGTTAGGGGAAAAGGTTTTCAAAGATGACGTCGTTGGTCAGCTTCGAAGAGATCTTACTGAAATTTTTGAAGACTCCTTACCGGTTCATTGCAATTCGTCTAATAAATGTTTATTCCCCGTCTTGCCTCGAGATAACAACGCAACTAGTATGGAGCAATTCGCAAAGGAAATCGAATTGTTTATTCAAAATACTGCAAATGGGAATGACGCGACGAAGAAAAAAATGACGATCTTTAACCACTTCGGTACGAACGTCGACTATAGTCGACAGCCACAGATGAAGGCGCACAGCCGAGCGTCGACTTTAGTCGACGGTCGTGATATGAAGGCCCACAGCCGAGCGTCGACTTTAGTCGACGGCCGTGATATGAAGGCCCACAGCCGAGCGTCGACTTTAGTCGACGACCGTGATATGAAGGCCTACAGCCGAGCGTCGACTTTAGCCGACGGCCGTGATATAGGGGCCCACAGCCGAGCGTCGACTTTAGTCGACGGTCGTTATATGAAGGCCCACAGCCGAGCGTCGACTTTAGTCGACGGTCGTTATATGAAGGCCCACAGCCGAGTGTCGACTTTAGCCGACGACCGTGATATGAAGGCGCACAGCCAAGCGTCGACTTTAGTCGACGGTCGTGATACGAACCCGTCGACCGGTGAGCGCCGTACCGAAGTGGTTAACGTTTTGACTCCTGAGGGGAACTTTTCGACAAACGGTGGAATTCCAAAAAATCGGAGCGAATTTGACTCTTCGATGAATAACTTCGCGGAGCCGGAGAAGAATGATAAATGTGAAGAAAAAAAATGTTTTTTAGGAAATAATTCCGTGACAAGTGGTCAGGAGAAAAGGGTGGGAAATCGAAATTGCAGCTGCAAGAAGAAGAACGCGGAGTCCCAAATTTCTTCGTTTTCTCCAGGGTCTGAAAATTCAAAAAAGAAGGAATTTGAAGTGAATAAATTCCTAGAGATGATCAGGGGAGTGAAGATCGATTTAAAGGAAGAATCACTGAAGAACTATGTACAGAAATTAGAGAATATAACGAAATTTCCTTCCGGACAGACGAATGAATCTGATTTCGAGTGGCCTAAGTCTTTGTGGAGAATTGCGAAGTCTCTTAACGGGATGAAGATGAATGTCAATGGAAAAGTTTTGAGTCTTCGATTAAGAAACGCGCCCGAAGACACCGATAACGGAAATCCAGGGCCTGGAAGAAACAAATTAAAGGTTGAAAAAAGGTCTCCCGATTCCGCACATCCGTGGAAACGTCTTTTCCATTTCGGTGAAATTTTTCAGAAAGGTGAGGAAAAGAATTCATCGAATGGAAATTCGAGTCCAAGGGTGGGAAAAGAGAATAGATCTTCCGAAAACGAGGAACATCTCATGAAATTTAATAAATCTGTAATCAAACGAGCTAACTCAGAATTCACCGATATTTCTAATTTTCGGATCGGCATGCATCCGATAGAAAAGATAAAAGATCATATCCGCTCCATTAGACGAATTATAGACGATGAAATAGACCAAAACTTCGAAGAGAAGCACGATGAAGTTGACCAAAAGTCCGAAGAGAAGCACGATGAAGTTTCGATTCACCTTCTTCTGAGACCAGAGGAAGATAATTCGGTGGATGAAGTACAAAGAACGGCTCTTAAAAAATCGGAAAAAAGTTTCCCAACAGTTGCAGTTCGCCTTGAGTTGCCAAAGTTTCCCTACGTATACCAAAATAAATACTTTCCATTCAAGAAATCTAATCGTCGAGAATATCGAAATCATTTGGACGACGACAATGTAAAAAGCAATGTCGACACGTCTTACGATTCCTCCCCAACAAGATTCATTCCCTCCGGGAAGTCGGGAAATTCCAAATCGGTTGAATTCATCCAAAGATCGAAAATTTCAGAAAAATCTATAAATTCCGAAATAGAGCTTCCGGCATCAAAAACGATTGATAAAAATGAACGATCCAGTGATCATTATTATAACGTCTTCGAAAATATGACAACCCGAGGTCTGATTTCCGGTATAAATCGCAACAAGTATCTCCTTTATCTGGCGCTTCGTTATCTGATAGATAAGACGGAGATGGAACTCGAAAATCGTATCAATCCTGAGGAAAACAATGAGAATGATAAAGCCAAAGAAAAGTCCGAAAAAATTACCGAGGAAAGGGAAGACTTTAATTTAACCGTCAAAAATCGTATCAATCCTGAGGAAAACAATGAGAATGATAAAGCCAAAGAAAAGTCCGAAAAAATTACCGAGGAAAGGGAAGACTTTAATTCAACCGTCAAAATTCGTATCAATCCTGAGGAAAACAATGAGAATGATAAAGCCAAAGACAAATCCGGAAAAATTACCGAGGAAAGTAAAGAATTTAATTCAACCGAATCGAAGCAATTCCACAATATCAGCGACGCCGAAAATAAAGAATTTTCGAAAAATCCAATCGAAGCTCCTAGGAAGAATGAAAGGATATCCCGTGACCAGAAAAAAACATTTTCGGATTTCCGGAAAAACATTCGAGCAAATGAGACAAGGTTGCATGGTAAAATAGAAAACATGAAAAATACTCATAATTCTTCTGTCGATTATTTTCTGGATTTTCGGGAAGAGAAGTTGCGTGCGTTCGTGTCCTCGAAGAAACAACCAAGTCCTGGGGAAAATTCCACCCTTAACATAAACATTAGTTTTCATCAGGACGAGGAGAGTCAAATTCCGAATATTATCTCCGAAGTCGATATTGTCGACTCGAATCTACCGAAAGAAAATGAGACCGCAAGAAGCGAGAAAGATGACATCTTGTAATATGAAAACAACAGTGAAATGGAAACGAAATATAATAGTACGAAGAAATAACGAATATGTTGTCATTATTGTAAGAAAAAATAAGTGTATAAACGCCAAAATATTTACAAAACTTTTCTCTAAATTGCTTCAACCGAATAATTCGAAAACTTTAACGCGTGATCATAGAGCTCCTAATGAAGGTCTTAAAACGCACGAAATTTCATTTTCCGAAAAGAAATATTTTGTTTTGGCTCTTAATCGACATAAACATAATATTTTTTTTTTAAATGAAATTTCGCGAGTTTCAGAAATTTCATCAGGACCTCCATAATCAGGTGGTAAAGTTTTTAATTATTCGGTACACCCGGTTAGGTGAAGAATTTTATAAATATCTATTATTTTAATTAATACCATTAAATTATATTCAGTTTTACAATTATTAATAAGACACTTTCATGGCACCTTAAGGGTTGCATGTGTGTGAATGTTTTGAAGTTAGGACACGAGCGAGCGAAAACCCCCCACCCTACCGTCGCCGCCGGCGGCCGGCGGCCGACTGACGTCTGGCGCAGCGTCTGGCGTAAGGGGATTCTCCGACCACCTGTTGCACAAGGTCAGTGAACCCGATCAGCTGTGCGCCGACCGTCACTCCTCGACGCTCGTTTTCATAGTTTCCGCTATAACAAAATTTTTTTTTCCTAGCAATTTCGATTGTAATGGTTATTAGCCAGCTGTAAAGAGTGAGATTCGGTCACCTGCTATCATTAAAAAAACAATCCAATTCCAAAAGAAAAAAACAACTAAATATGCATTATCAATTTCACATCGATAGCCATAAAGTTTTAAAAAGTATTTAAAAGTTAGTATCCAATATGTAGGATGAAATTGAATATCTAACATCTACGTACATGTGAAAAAAACGAAAGTGGTAAAATTATTCATCATTTGCTACCTGAGATTATTTGGAAACAGTGAAATATCACGAAAACTAAATATGCATTGTTAATTTCATATACACGAGCGTTGATTTTGTAAGAGGTATTTAAACGTTCATTCGTAAACGTAAGAGGTATTTAAACATTCAATATCATCAAATGAAACGTTCCATTAATTAATTCACACGAAAGTGATAAGATTATCGAGTAATTGTTTCAGAACGGTCGCTCATTCTTAAAGCAGAAGGGATGAGATTTGACGAATATTTTTCCTTTTAGATTTCTAAATTGGAAAGGAGTCAAGGCAAGGTAATGAGGAATATTTGATTATAGTGATTCTTCCACACGCACGTGCCTATAACGCATCAATGTACTTTTATTATGTTTGGCTATGCATACCACAAGATCCTGTTCAATTCACAAGCTGTGATCCTTCCTTCCCCATTAATCTCCCTCCCTCGCCTGTCTCCGTATCAGCATCGGAACAAATAAAAAGTACACCGTGGCGATAACAATAATCCGCATTACAACATAACGCTACCCCTATTTACAAGCCTGGCGTTCCGTCGACGAGTCATTAGCCGTAAACATAATTTTTCATTTCCATTTCTTTCTAAGTGGAACGTACTGCGGCGCTGCGATGAATTAAAACAAGGAGAAGAAATGTTAAAAGGAAAACCGAAGATAATTAAAACGGACGAGGACTACGTGTCGAAGTCGGAAGGATTAAAATCGTGTAACTCGACCAAAACTAGTGTCGAGTTATCGCGATTTATAAAAACAAATAATTTGTACATTTCTCGTATAAACTTGTACCGCGCTAAGATAGAGAGAAGAGAAAGAAAAAAAAACAAAAAAAATGAAAAAACGGTAGCAGAGAGATCGATACAGCCCAGCAATTGGATCACATCATGAAGCCACTAAATGTTGAAGGGAGAAGCGCTTTAATTAAACGCTGAAGAAACAGAAAATGCGTCTCGAACGAATACCCTAAAGTACTATTTTTTTTTTTTTTTCCTACCAATTCATTCCCCAAGTACAGTGCAACGCAAGTAATCATATCAGCTTATTCGGATAACTTGACAATGGTAGCCCCATATAAGGAGATTCTGGTAAAATTCGTACTCTCGGAATATGTGCAGTCTAGTTATTTTTTTTTTCCAGATCAATCTATACAGCGGAGTCGACGATTCGCAATTGAATAAAAAGACGTTCCTTCCAAGCCGATTCTCTAAAAATAAAAAATAAAGAAGAAGAAAACACCGACCCAGCAACCTTGTATATCTCTCCCTGATTTTTCTAATTACCAATTAATGTACAATTCGCAATAGTCGGACGATGCAATTACACTACGTAAAGGGTTTCGACGATTTGAACTCTTTAACCCTTGAGAGATTTCCCTTTTCATGTCCTATTACATTTTGGTGTACATCGAAATCCCCGTCGTGTGCAATTACGCTAAAGTATATATATACAGCGTGGCAGTGATTACACACTCTACATTTTTCCTCGTCATTTTGCGACTCTACATGAATTGCGAATATACGTGTAAAAATAACGAAAGTTTATATATATTTGCGTGTACAATGCATATAGACTTTTGTTATTTTCCGACTCCCTACTTCCTTTTGGATTTCCCTAACGCATGTAAGATCACAATTTATTTTCCCTCCTTGGTTTCTTCCCTGGGCGTTCCAAATTAATTTCCCTCCCCCTCTGAAAAGATAAATGAAAAATCGCTGTACAGTGTAACGAGTCGAAGCACTTCTATCCTTATTTGCATCGCATGACCTGCAATTACGTTAACAAAATCATTCCAAGGTGATTTTCCAAACGAAGTGTTATTAGCCTTTATTTTGATTTCTCCCCAAAGAGTTCACATCGCGAGATTAATTGTTCGCCGAAAAAGAATAATGAATTTATCTAACAAAATCAACAGGTAAGTCTCGGATCTTAGAGTTTCAAAGGGGAATTTCGTATAATCGCGAAGATCTTCAAGTTCCCTCGTGTCTCGTGTTTAACTTTTGTCGGCGAGAATGTGCCATGGGCACAATATTTACAAGTCGATATATAATTGATTGTTCTTCATAGCTTTACACCGCAACGAGTCAAGAACTGGTTAAAGAAGCTCGAAAATTAACGTTACAGAAAATCGTCCCCTCGTCTATTTCCTATTACTTTCTTCAATTTTGTTACTGCATCCTCTTAAGGTGATATCAAACTGGAGTTGAAGAGGTTCTCTTTATGAAACTTTTCTCCGAATTGGGTTTACCGAATCGTTTTACGCTTTGCAACGTGAACATAAAGACTACAAGGAAAGTCCTAAAACTCATGAAATTTCAATTCTTTTCGAATTTATTTATATGTATTTCTAAAATGTTTTATATTAAAAATGAACTCTCGCGAGTTTCAGGACCTACCTCAGGGTCTCCATATTTAAAATAAAATAACAAAAAAATAAAATTAAAAAAATTTGTAACGATTCGATACACCCAGTTCGTAAAAAAGTTTCATGAACGATTGAGCTTTCGGATGCCACTTTCACATCCCCTTAAGGGATACGAGGAAAAGCTTTTACGTCAAACAAATACAATTTTCAATCCGTTAATTGCGCTCAGTTACAGTTTCCTCCATACGACGTTAGTATAATATCATCAATTACAAACTAAAATGGTATCTCGCTATGCAAATTAGTTTGCTCCGTAATTAATTACTTTTTATACTCTATATCAATATATATATAATATACTCATCACAGTGCTACGGACACAAGGTTGTGTTCTGGTTGTTTTTAATTTTTCATTATATATCTATATATACGTGTAAATAATATTCTTTTTACTCCTTCCTTCTCCACGAAGAGGAAACTACCGCTTCAGCGACGCGAGTCGTTCGTCGAAATATCTCTCGATTAAGATGAAACTCATTGAATGGTAATCCCGACAATTCGCCTCATTGCGTAGAATTTTGGAAGACTTCAAAAATAACCTTTCGGACCCATTCATCCTGGAATTAAATTTACAATCTTAACGCGACGAAGGAAACACCGAAAAAAAAAAAGAAAAAAAAATAAGCGGTGAACATCACAGTATTTTGAAAGACCAAGTCTACGGGGTTAAAAGTAATAATAAATACTTAAGGAAATAATTGACCCGAGACACCTCGGCGAGCGAGTCGCATCTTGAAGTTCCCTTCGAAATGGTTATCACTTGTTTAATTTTTCAGAGCAGGCTGGCAAAACCACGTGGCAGTGTCATCCCACTTAAAACGCTTTCATACCGTTTTCCCTTATCGCGTGACTTTATCGCAGGACTATATTTACAATAATTAGGCGGAAGAACGACGTACCGTGAAGATCGCAAGACCCTGAATGGCAGGATCAAAGAGGTGCCCCGCAAACCAAGAGAGAAAAAACAGAACAAGAAAGACCAAACAAGAGAACAGACGTCTCTAACAAGATACAATGTCTATAATATATGTATACACGTATGTATGTATATCACGTTTTTAAAGCTGCTCTCGCAGACATTTCCGCAACTCCGAAGCATCCTCTTTGATATTGTCCCGGGATCCTCCTCCGCAAACCAGAAGAGGCGAATAAAGTCACTCCGACTGCCAATAATTCGCCCACGAAACAGCCTGAATCACAAATATTCTTTTTATTTTCCCTCAATCGCAGCCAATTGAATATATACCCCAAGAGAAATAGAATCCAAGTAGAAACGGAATATGTACATGTACACCAGAAATTGAAGAAGGCGAACATCTGAAGATAATTCGCGCCGGACACTCTACACGGAGGGACCTCGATTGTCGGGAACTGGATTAGACATCGGACAAGTCGCGTTCTAAGTTAAATTCAAACGTCACTAAAGATTAAAATAAAAACCAAAAAATAAAGGGAAAGAAAAATTCGCAAATCTAATCTCGCGTTCCCTCCACACCGAGTCCCACGAGAAAACAAACATTCCACTTCATCCAAAAAGCTCAATCTACCTCTGACGAAGAGCACAGTTGTGATTTACCACAGCCAAACAAAAATGTATTTGCACCGAAACAAAATTATTCCTTCTCCCCTATCCAAGTGGATCTAATTTAACTCTACTAAATCGCAACTCTATCGGGATCGATTCTCTTTCCCTTTTCCCTTAACTTAATAAAAAAAAGAAAACAAAAAAACAAAGGATTCCCGTTCGGCGCGCACCCTTTCGCAAAGTCCAGCTCTCGGCTCGAGCGTTCTCCTCGACGAGCTCTTCTCTAGCCGAAGAATCTCTCTTCCTTGGTGTTTGTCGTTTCGTCTTTTTTTTTTCTTTCTTTCTTCCTTTTCTTTCCTTCTCTTTTCATGTCCATCGTTCGGCATTTCTCCCTCGTCCCTCGGCGATCTTTTTCGCGGATATCAAGGAGTCCTCGAAGAGGCTCTCTCAGACCTCGACGTGCGGGGGACTAGGAGGTGGGAACGTCTGGCAGCAGCTCCACGGGAAGAGCCACGCGGCTCAGCACCTCGGGGAGAATTTCGGATTCGTGGGGCCGTGGATGTAGCTTCTGAGCTCCTTCGAGGGCTCCGTACCGAACTCCGACGCCGTGTCAACGTCGGACTTCCGGCAAATGATCATACGGATGTCGGTGTGCAAGTAAATCCGACCTGACTTGCTGGACATAAATCTGAAAGCAGGACACACCACCGTTAATACACAATTTATTACTTTCCATTTACAAGTACGTGTTACTTTGAGTTATCTGTATTATCTTTGTACCATAGAGGTAATGAGTAAAAAGTCATATCGCTAAAAGCTGCACAAGACTGTTTACCTCTGTGGTACGGATTTGCGTAATGAAAAAAGATATGACAATTTGTTACATGTCCAATGTTAGTTACTGTTATCTTTGTACTACTGATGTTTTATAAAAACGTGCGATTTATCAAAAAATATGCATAACGTTAACGCCTCCGTTAAAATGATGTGAAAGGAGCTGAGAAATTTAACCGAGGGAGATAAATTAAAATTCATCTATACCTTTAGTGGTGGTAACGTCATTTTGAATACTCAAGGGGTAACATAAGCTGGCGCGTCACGTTAACGACATTTATATTTATGTTGAAGTCTTCTACAGTTTATGTTGAAAATTATACGAACTGAAGCATTCCATATTGCATTTCGGTAAAGTAATGATGAAGAGATCGATGTAAAACTATCGAAATTCCGTGAATTCATTATTTTAACGATTGGTTAGGATCAGCGTCGCCATCTGTGACGTTTAGCCGCAACTAAGCTTTTGCTCTAAGAACACGTGTTAGCCCCGAGACAATCCAGCATTCTCTTGCAATCGTTGGTGAAAGTATTTCCATATTTTCCCATGTGACTCTATAATATTCCATTTCTACGGTATTCTAAATTGTTCGAGCTAGGTCTTGAAACTCTTCATTTTCGATTCTAAGCCTCTAAGAAGCGTTAAAACATCGAAGACGTGCACGGACCACGCCACGTTGGTTCTAGTCTATGATAAATAAATTAATTTATGATGAAAAATGAAATTTCATGAGTTTCAGGACCTACTTTAGGGTCTCCATGTTCCCGTGGTAAAATTTGAAACGAATCGGTACCCCCAATTCGGAGAATACTCTCCCCAACGATTTGACTTCTCGGATATATACAGGCTGACTTTTTCATATCACCTGAACGATCTAGTGCTTCGAACACATATTCCTTCCTTCCGCAATTTCATTTAGTAGTAACTAAATCAACGAAGTAAAGATATTCCATAGCATTACCTAAGATGTACGAGGTAGCGTAATGTCTTGTCGCGCAGTGTTCTCTGACGTAAAAAAGTATGAGAACGTGGCGGCATGTCGGAGAGGTCGTAGAGTACTACGAACATCTTCACGACGGTGCCTAAAGGGTTGAGGAGGGTCACCTGTATGGTGCCGCTCCTTGGCACTTGGTATCCCTTCTTTCCTAGGTTTATATGAGCCTGAAATCAAAACGGATCATTCCACCAATTGACAAAACCTCAGAAAAGAAAAAAAGCAGTCTCATCCGCTAAATATTATCTAAAGATTGCTAACAAATAAACGAGTTCCTTGATAGATTAGAAAGACCACGGAAGGTAGAAAGCTATATAATAAACGTAACTAAATGAACGAAACGTTTTTACCTCGTTAATTTTTTTATACATTCTTTCTTTTTTTTTTTATAACAAATTTACAAGCTCTTTCTCGTCATTATAATGGTCAAGGAGATCGGTCGAAGAGCGAAACTAAAACAGAACGTTGCAATTACATTTAATAAAACCTCCATGCGAGACCCCTCTTACCAATTAAATTAACAATTAAATATAAAATGAATAATCAATAATTAAATATATAATTTCCTAACAAATAAACGAGTTTCTCGATAGATTAGAAAGACCACGGAAGGTAGAAAGCTATATAATAAACGTAACTAATATACTCTAATGCAATATATATATAATATACTCATCACAGTGCTACGGACACAAGGTTGTGTTCTGGTTGTTTTTAATTTTTCATTATATATCTATATATACGTGTAAANAATTAATAATCAATAACTAAATAATTAATCACAGATTGTGTTTAGTATTTCTGTCTGTTTTAACAAAGTAAGAAGGTCTTGTCTGGTTATACAGGTGGTAGAAGGCAACTTACGAGGTACGGCGTGGAGACTTTGTCGTTGTCCCCGAGGGTGTAAAAGAATACCGTCACAGGAAGCTTCCGATGCTTCGGACAGAAGGAACCGCTTGCACCCAACTCCGCTGTGAAGCCATGCACCGTAGAGACTGGCTCGAGTCTGCCATTTAGGGCAGATTCCTCGAAGTTACCCAAAAGAGCGTGGCTCTGAGGTCGGCTTCGAGACGTGGATCGCCTCTTCGGGACCTCCTCGCCCTCCCCAAGGTTCTCCGTCTCTCGATCCGTCTCCTCCAGTGAAACCGCCCCAGGACTTGGAGGGGTGTTGAGCTCGAACAAGGCACTGAAAATCACATACCACTTAGTACATTTAAAAGATACCAGCTCATTAACACATTCGCGACCGGCAAATTTTTTCCGTTTCAAATACCGAGTACCAGCGGAAATAATGAAATTCTGAAACTGGTTGCCGCAAACCTGTGTCGTGTATCATTATGGACATAATTCACGTCAACGGCAATCAGGAATAGAATTAAAAAAAATGTGAATTCACGTCAGCAGTCGCGAATGCGTTAAGTTGATATGAAAGGGTCGTTCCATGTATCAAAACGTCAAAATATATACAAAACTTTTCTCTGGACGAAAAGAACGCGATGCTCGTGACATTTCATTTTTCAAGAAAATACAATTTTCTCTTTTTATTTAGCCTGGACCAGAACCAAGATCACATTTTTTTTTGTGAAAAATGAAATTTCACGAGCATCACGTTCTTCCTTGGGACCTTCGTAATCCCTTGCTGAAGTTCCATCCGGTGCATACAGGGTGGAGAAAAGTTTTATGTATATAGAATGACCCTTTCGTATCACCTTAAAGGTGACTCAATGACCCTCACCTCCTCTTAGAAGAAACCGAGTTCAAGCTGCTGTCGTAGTCGAAACAGCAGCTTCCCCTCCTTAGCGGTGCAGGGCTGGACGTTAAGGGCAGCCCAGTCCTGCTATGGAACACCATAGACGCAGCGTTTTCGAGAGACCTGCGGAACCTCTCCTGTTCGATGGCAGAAGGTACTCCTTTATCGACGGCTTCGTCTTCATCGACAGCCACGCCGTTATCAAGGGTTTTAAAAGCTGGCACGTGCACCCTCTCCTGGTGGTTAACTTTATTGCTTCTAAGGCTGGAGGCTAAAGAGACATCGCGCTGCTCCGAGCTGGTTCCAAGGCCATTCTCCAGGACCTGTCCATTGCTCCTACGCCAGGAGTTCTTTCGACGTGCATCGAAGCCTCCCTTGCCACCCGGATTTGTACTTTGCGGTTTCCCAGCCTGATGGTCCCTCCTGATCCAAAATACTGCGGACGAGTCGAAGCAATCTTCGTCACGAGTGTCCTCCTCTTCCTCCTCCTCCTCGTCTTCTTCATCCTCCTCTTCGCTATTTGTACTATGGAATATCGGTTCAGGGAAATAACCCTCAGGGGAAGAGTCTTCTTCGGTTGATCTGGGATGTCTCGGAGAGTCTGAGTAGTTGATCCTCCTCTTGACCCTGTTAGGCTCCTTCGGGCCCCTTTGGCTTTGCACCGGATGGGGTGGGCTGCCCTGGGAGTGGTTCGACCCCTGCCTGGCAGACTTGCCAATGACAGCTGGATGCCACGGGGGACTAGCCGAACGCTCTTTGGAATGACCTTCCGACGTCAACGTTTCCCTTGTCTCTTGCTCCCTCTTAAAAAACTGCCTGAACCGATTGAATCGCTTGTTCAGCGCAGACTGTAAGGACCTCTCGTCCTCGTACGGCGCGATCCTGGAGTCCGCCCCAGGCTTCTCTGGGCCGGTGCGGCTCAAGGGATCGGCGGAAACAACTGGTTTCGACTGTTGGCCCGTCCTCGGCCTGGTCCCATTAGAAATGTCGGATAGGCCCTTTCTATCTTTGCTCGTCCGCAGGATGGCTTCCAGCAGGACGTCGGCCTTGTTCGAAGCGCTGCACCGACACTCCGTGGACTTGTTCGACTTGTCAGGGTCGAACGTATCCTCTGCTTCGGATTCCTGCCATTTCGGGACTTCGCTGCCACCTCCTGGTTTTTTATTCTTGTACACGATCTGGAGCCGACTGGACAACGGCTGTAATTTCGGCGACGGGGCGTACGTGACGGAGAGCTGGTCGTTCCTCCGGCAGTACTTGCACACGCAGCCGTCGAAACTCACGGCACGGTTATTCTCCAAACGCGCCCTATTGTCCATACTGTCTGCAGAAGCCACCCTGGAGGCGACTTTATCGGTGCTTCCTTCCTCGCTTCGATCAGATTTATCCGTTCTCTTGAGCGTCCTCAAAGGACCTCGTCTGCGACCCGAAGGAGTCCTCGCTCGCAGCACGGCCAAGACCTCGTCGAACTCCCGCTGACTCAGCTCCAGGTTGCAGTTCTTGAGCTTAACTCCGTTTGCCTGTGGATCCTGAGATTTAGATTCGATAACACTTACGGGCTTCTCGTCGATCACTCCATTGCCGGTGACTCCGAGCACTCTCCCTGGCACTTTGCTGAACCAATCCAGGATACCACCTTCTTCCTTGGTCTTCTCCCTTTCCTCGGGAAGTGTCAACTTTGACATAAGCTGCGAGAGATCCTTCGACGAGGACTTGGTTTCCTTCTTCGGGTCGAGGCTCTTCAGGAAATCCTTCCCAGTGGGTGCACCCTTTGCGCCAACTTGCTTACCCGAGGTCTTCGACCGACTCTGATGGACCGAGCAGGCTGATAAGGAGAGATTCACCTTGGATCGGGGGTCGAAACTATACGTCGAAGGACCAGGATTCGATTCATGAAAGGGACTACGCTCACCGAACGGATTCACCACGAAATTCTTCTCACGCGGTATCAGGGTCACGGGGGGGATTATCCTACGACTCGACCCGCCGTCAGACTTTTCTCGCAGCCCATGGACGTTCTCCATCGAGCCCTCCCTGTGATGTAGACTGCTTCCATTCCAGCACTCCTCGTAGGGCCACTGCAGTGGGGCAGCAAAAGTAACAAAGGGCTCCTCGTTCTTGTATGCCCTGTACTCTACTTGACAGTTGTCACGAAAGGAGCCTTCTTGCTCCCTCGAGCGGTCGATTCTGCTCCTGCGTTCACCAATCCTAGCTTCCCTATCCTCTGGAACCTCCACAGTGGGCTTGTATCGTTTCTCCACGTTGCCCTCTTGCTCTCCGATGCTCATCTGCAAACGAAAGCTCCGATCCAATCTGTCAAAGTCATTGCTACTCCTAGAACCATCCTGTCTTCCTTCCTGTTGTTCCCTTTCGAAGTTGGTGATCTTGCTCCGATAACCAGGACTCTCTGACTGGATGAGGTACGTAGAGCACTGCGCTGTGGTATTATGATCACTCTTCATTGCCCTTCCTGGTGTTGTCTCCTTCATTGCAGACTCCTGGACCGATGGCAGAGTAGCTGGATGGATCGCAGGACAAGGACTCGCATCCACAGGACCGCATGGAAGGGATCTGCGTCGTTTTCTCTCTCCGTTGGGCCTGATCGAAGGCGAAGGTGGGCATCCATCCTCTTCTTCGCAGCGACAGTGATGTTTCCCTGGTTCGTTGCACGGGGTCTGCAGTCTGTCGTCCACCAAGGCTGCACAACAAGATAGACAAAAACCTCTCATTACCTTGAATCCGCTTTTTATCACAACGCAACATAGTCAACTAGCTCTCAATTACATAGACTTCGATTTACTCTAAAGCCCCGATTACATTAGAGTTAGTACATGAACACGGAAGTAGTGAGTATTACTCTACTGGCACAAGGTAAACACCTTGGTATAGCGAGAGTAGAGTACTAAAGATAGTAACTGGTAAAGTATACTAAATACTACCCGTGGAATGAAACACTCTACTTTCCTTTCCTCGACCACAATCCTCATTCTACTCTAGCGATGTAAATGGGTTTATTACAGTGGAGTAAAAAACGCGTATCTTTAAACCAAACCCTCCTCTACCAAACTACTATCTTTGTATACATGATTAACCTACCGCAATAAGCAGAGTGGAGTAGTTTTAAAAAAATAAGCTAGGGTATATCTGTACTAATTGTACTTGGTAGTTAGTATAGTAAATACTAAAGTAAAGTATAGTAAATACTACGCGTGGAACAAAAGACTCTACTTTCCTTACCTCGACTACAATCCTCACTGTACTCTAGCGATGCAAATGGATTTATTGCAATGGAGTAAAAAAACGTGTATCTTTAAACAAAACCCTCCTCTACCAAACTACTATCTTTGTATACATGGTTACCCTACCGCAATAAGCAGAGTGGAGTAGTTTTAAAAAAATAAGCTAGGGTATATCTGTACTAACTCTACTAGGTAGTTAGTACAGTAAATACTAAAGTAAAGTATAGTAAATACTACGTGTGGAACGAAACACTCTACTTTCCTTTCCACGACCACAATCCTCATTCTACTCTAGCGATGTAAATGGGTTTATTACAGTGGAGTAAAAAACGTGTATCTTTAAACAAAACCCTCCTCTACCAAACTACT
The DNA here is from genome assembly GCF_000612105.2 of Orussus abietinus. Taxonomy (NCBI): domain Eukaryota; kingdom Metazoa; phylum Arthropoda; class Insecta; order Hymenoptera; family Orussidae; genus Orussus; species Orussus abietinus. Next base: position 60,064 of record NW_019394540.1, on the reverse strand, counting down.
ATCTTTGTATACATGGTTACCCCTACACAATTAGCAGAGTGGAGTAGTTTAAAAAAAATAAACTAGGGTATATCTGTACTAACTCTACTAGGGTAAACGAGGCTTTACAGACCAAGGCCTTTACTCATATCTCACATTTAGCAGCGCTTTTAAACATCTTTTAATTAATGATAATCGGACCGCCGCTAAAAGACGCCATACTCATATCTTCTATTATGACTACTTTTAGTTAAAAGGCCGTTTTTACGAAATGTAATATGACAACGTCAAAAAAATGTGACGATTGCGTTCCGCGTGCCCAGCACGTGCCAAAAGTTCCGAGTCGGCCGAACTTTGACATAAAAATGGAAAGTGAGTTTAACAGAATAAAATCGGAACCGAAGCCCAATTTCTTGGTTAACCAAGAACGACATAAATTCGACTTCGAAAGTCCCTGGTATTTATTTGATGCATTGTATTCACTTCGCGAGCTTTTCCTCTGTGAAAAATGTCGTTAATGCATTCCATTTATCATGTGCGATTTTAATCACTAAAAGCTGTCAAAACTTGACGTATGATTTTGACAGCTGCAAGCGGTTTAAAAGTCCCCTTACCCACTTTTAGGGAATCGTCGCTCACTTTTATCCTAAAAGCGCTCCAAAAGAAAAAGCTTAAAAGGAGGTATGGCTGTTAAAATACGTCTTTAATGGCTTCTTTTAAGGATTTCCAATAAAAGTGGTTTAAAAGCGAGACATGAGTCGGGTCGCATTTAACAGTGTTCTAAAATATGTCTTTTAACGCTAAAAGTGAGACACGAGTAAGGACCCAAGTCTCAACAATGCAACGTGGTAGCCTCCTCTTATAATAACATTCAAAAGACATTAAATCATCTTTCTATAGCAACCATCAATGAAAGGTAAACATGCAAGTCGAGGCCAAGGGAAACTCATAACAACTGGACTAATTTTCGGAGTCACTTAAGAAACGAATCGTTAGAAGTGCAACCAGAGGCTTCGAAGACTCTAACGGAGTCCCTTAGAGAAGCATACACAGAGACAGTGCGGAAGGAGTTTCTATAAATAGTTTTACCAGGCAACACCAGTGACTCTGGATTATGCGAGACCGCAGGTACGGGGAGAATATTTTTAGTCGGCGTTAACGCCCTCGCAACGCCCTCCTCGTTGGCCCTCTCCGTCTTCGGGTGGATCGGACAAATCAGAACGGGGACCTCTTCCATCCGCGGCAGTGCCCACACGGTTACCTAAAATTCACACGAGAATCCCGTCTTCAGCTCCGTTAAACGCACCGACACACCTTTTGTAAGAGATCGGGGCACCCGGTGACGCATCTGCCGGTTAAAAGTAGGATTTTCGTTAAGAGTGCCCTCCTGCGCCCAGAAATAGAGAGCTGGTCGGTACTTCGGGTAGCTTGCCACCCGAATTACCGTGTCATTACATGCAAAGATACGCCAAACCTTCGGCCACTCGACGTTAAGGTGAAGTGAAACACGGGCGAGGAACTTGATCGACGTCGGTGAAAAAGATTCTTCTAAATACCTACGTTACCGACGTTCGTTTTTATATCGACAGCTGTGTCTAATTAAATTCGGTATTGTACTAAATGGCATACTCCATCTATCATTTTCGTGCAATAATTATAAAGAAATAGAAGTAAAACTCCAGAAATCCTCTGGATTCATGGTTTCTGAGGCTCCGATTGACTGCAGAGGGACGCCCTGCGCCATCTGTGATTTCCACGTCAACTAAATTTTCACTCCAAGACCTCGTATTAGATTAATCATTGTTTTAGCATAGAAGCGCATAAGACACTTTTTTTGCCTTTACATCTCGTTCAAATGCGAGTTTCTCAATTAACGGAGTATTCTAAATTGCCCTGACCACTTTCATTTCTCATATTACAGCCTTCAATAATTGTATATCGATCGAAATATGAGAATTCGACACCATTTCGGTTATGGCCTGGGCTAAGCTGAAAAAGTTCTTTGAAAAATCCAAATTTTGAAAGTGTCAGGATAATTCCTAGGTCCTCACGAATCAGGTGTCAAAGTTTCAGATAGTTCTATCCAATACCCTTAAAAAAAAAAAGCGTCTTATTCGAATGGACGGATTTGAGGGGGATTTCACTTCACCTTTAGAGGATGTGAAAGTGGCGTCTGAGGAGTCAATAATTCATGAAACTTTTCTCCGAACTGGGTGTACCGAATCGTTTCAAACTTTACAACGTGAATATGGAAACCCTAAGGTACGGTCCTGAAACTCGCGAAATTTCATTTTCACACAAAGTTCTGAAAATATCTATAAACAAATTTTCTTAAAATTGAAATGTCATGGGTGTCAGCGTCTTCTTCGTACCCTCTATATTCATGTTGTAAAGTTTGAAATGATTCGGTACATCCAATTCGGAGAAAAGTTTCATAAACGAGACCGCTTCGATGTCACTTTCACATCCTCTTAAGTCGCAAAAAATCTCACTTAGGAATCAAGGGACGAATCGTACGCGGTATTTACGGAGGGAGATAGTTCATGTGCTCATTCTCATTCTTGCAAAGAAACTCCACAGAGTTTCGCGCCAGGTGTATTTTGTCAACGATTTGAAAAAACCTCCCGTTTTGAAACGTCGACTTAAGATGATATGAAAGGCGCTGAGAAATTTCATCGAGGCCGATAAATTAAAATTCATCTATACCCTTTTAGGTGGTAACGTCGTTTTGAATACCCAAGTGGTAACATAAGCTGGCGCGACCCAATACCGACATTTATATTTATGTAGAGTTATCTTTTACAGTCTACGTTGACAATTATACGAAGTAAAGTGTTCCATGTGTTATTTCGGTAAAGTAATGATGAAGATATCGACGTAAAACTGTTGAAATCCCGTGAATTCATTATTCTAACGACTGTTTAAGGCCAACGTCGCCATCTGTGACGTTTAGCTGCAACTAAATTTTTGTTCTGAGAACAGGCGTTAGCCCAGCATTCTTTTGCAATCGTTGGTGAAAGTATTTCCCATATTTTCCCATCTGACTCTGTGATATTCCATTTCTACGGTATTCTAAATTGTTCGAGCTAGGTCCTGAAACTCTTTATTTTCGATTTTAAGCCTCCAAGAAGCGTACAATATCGAAAACTTGCCCAGGCCACGCCATGTTGGTTCTAGTCCATCATAAATAAATCAATTTTTTATGAAAAATGAAACATCGTGAGTTTCAGGACCTACTTTACGGCCTGCATATTCCCGTGGCAAAATATGAAACGAACCGGTACCCCCAATTCGGAGAATACTTTCCCCAACGATTTGACTTCTCGGATATATATAGGCTGATTCTTTCATATCACCTTAATGGATTGTAAATGTGCGTTAAAAGGCGTGAGCCTTCGATAGAATCGCAATTACAGTTAACAGTTTGACGACGTACCTTGATGGAATTCCCATCGGAACTGTCAGCCAAAGGGAAGGTGTGCTCGGTCGGTGGTTCGCGAAACCTTCTGAGATTGTCTTCGTTGTAGGGCACCACTCTGGTGGCAATATAACTTGGATTCGCGCCACAGCTCCGGGACCACCAGGCAGCAACTTGGCTGAAATGCAGTCTCGAACGAACCGCTTGATAAAGCCCCTGACAATTCATCATTTCCGGGCCCCTGGAATAAATCAACCCCATTTCTGCATTAATTTTTCTCTCTTCTTCGACCTTAATATTATTATTATATACTAATCGTAACAAAATATTCTGGTGTTTGAATTAATTTCATCCACATATTTATGTATAACTATTTATTTATACTTACTTGCTCGGTACGATGCTGATGCACCAGTATTCGAGCAACATCTCGGAAGAGTGTTGCCAGGGAGGTATGGATATGAATGGTATGGGAAACACTGGATCTTTGCAGGTGGCTTTCGCCAGACCACATGGACAATCGCTGCATAATAACACCTCGATGCACAGAAATGAACCAATTGCGGTGCGGTCTGCAATCTCTCGAATCAATACATGGTATCGGTCACACTGAAAGTGAATAACGAAGTCAATACGTGAAACAGCGAAGGCATGATAACTTTAAAACACAGCTGTCAGTATATGTGACTCTGTGTTATATTAATTATTTATATTTATAGATTTACAAAGAGAATCGTTGAATGAGAGAAATTCATTATTAACACTAGAACTACTGGCGGATTTTTTTTCTAGGTAAGCCATCAGGTTTGGTAGTGCTAGTTTTAAATACTGGTAAAGGCGTACCAAGTAGCTATCCTTTTCGCACAAATGATTGTTCGGTGCTGCCTGAAGAGGAGCGGAGCAATGAGGACCCTCCTTGTACCCACGCGGAGGACCCTGGATTCTTCCTTCGTTTACAAGGACTCCAAGAGCTCGGACCACATTCAGAACACCTCCTCGACCGCTAACCCCATTGGGGCTAGCTGTGCCACCCGTCACTGCGCCTAGGCAGTGCATGCCTAGAAAATGAGACAGTACAATATTTATACAAATCATTATACAGATTGAAATAGATAAATTTTCATAGAATATCACCCAAATTAACGTATTTTGTACAATGATTAACCCCTTGCGCTACAATGACGAACTGGACTCATTCAGCTAGAATGCTTCAAAAATTAAATCAAAGCGCAAAGGGTTAAACAGCCTGCAGATCGTTCGAAAAGAGTACTGATCTATAAGTCCCTTTTGGCTTCTTCAAGAGTTTAATTTAGACAGCGTGTAAAGCGTATTATTGAGTAATGACCAATAATAATATCATCAATTACGGTACAGGGTTAATTACCAAGGTCAATGTGACATCATTACTGCCAAAGCCAGAAAGCTTAAATGTTAACAGATACACAGGTTCTTTTTAGGTTAATGGATCTCAGCCAAAAAGGGAGGCTCGCCTTGTTCTTTCTATCATTTATCAAATTGAATAAGCACCGATTAGCCATTTCTTGTTATCGAAGAAAAAATAGATTTAACTTAAAAGTTTAACGTTTAGATAATAATGTACATAAAATAACAAAAATAGTGATACTTGGTATAGATTATCTAAAGTATGTATGACGTAATTCATCATGTACATTGTTTTTAAAAAAACTGATGAAACCAGTAATTCAAGTCAGTTGATTTAAATCAAACACAGCCAGCTATGTAATATAACCACGGTATATCCGAATGTGAGTGTCTGATCAAATCAGTGCTCTTTCAGGTTGCTGCTAATTATAGTCAGATACGTTTTGACCATTCTACCATTGAGGTAAACGACCAGTTATCATTGATTACACAATCCTCGTTAGGAGGGCTTAATTCCTCCATGCAGCGATAAACTTATTTATAGATTCAAAGAGAGATATAAAGGCAAAATAACTTTCCCAGAATAAAAACTTATAAAAACAAAAGGGCCGTTTAGTTAATACTGGAACTACGACACGGGTCAAAATGACTTGTTTCAAATGGCTCATCCTATAAAAAAAAAAAATCTACGCCGTTCTAATGTTAAAAGAAAAATTTAAAACCATCAACGACAGCGTTAATGCATTGACTGTTATAATATGTTATAAACAAATTATCAGCCCCACCAACACTTACCATTTGTAATGGTTCTTTAATAATACTTTAAATATATAACAGAAGTTCAGTAATAATCAGACTATTAAATAACATGGTCTTATATAAATCCGAAGCTAAGTGTAGATTTTAGAAAGTGAGCACCTCTCTTTCCAGATTTTTTTTCGATCTTTTAAATAAACATTGTCATCAGTAAGAATCTAATTTATAGCTGAGAACACTACATACTCTGATCTGGTCGGGCGTTTCAACTAACGCTATCAGTTGTTAACAGCTGTAAATCTCTAATCTCTTAACACGTTTTTTTAAACAATGATAAGAATGTTGCTAGATACTTGCTAAGAAGGCTCTTTAAACCACTGATTTCATCGGAAAGCCAAACTGTCATCTCGAAGTTAAGAAAGGAATATAAATGTCAACTCGATTAAGACCATAAAACTGTCCAACTCTCCATCGAAGGAATCTGACGCAACAAAATGATCCTTAAACCAACGGCAAATAAGTTCCCTAAGTAGCGCTGAAAAAGAAAGAATAAGTAAGTCGAGTTCTCCCCTCCCTATAACGGGTGTCCGAGGCGTAGCTTACGCAACGTCGGGGCCGTTTAAACCCTTAAAAATCGGTAACTCCTATAGTAGGAGGTTACCGACAAGTCTAGAAACTTCCCGCAAATCGTGAGGTCGCAACTTACTTGCCGCGATGGGCATTTACGGGGAAATAAACGTCTCAAGGTCCCGCGATGCGAAGCGCGTAAAAGAGAAGACACCGTCACGCGCTACGCAGACGGGATTCACGTCCGGGCTTTAATCGGACGGTAGGGAATCTCGAGTTGGTCGGCCATCCATCGAGTATCAACTCCGAAACAGATCGCGTGCAGCTTGCCGAGGAACTATCGCCGAAAAACGCCATTCCTCCCCACGACATCGTGACAGCACCGTAACAGCACCCGATACCACGACGGCCGCCATGACACTGACTTCGCCAGCCTTCCGAAAAGAAAGCGCTCTCCTATTCGTGGTTGCCAACCGCGCGTTCTGATTGGTCGGCCAATTAGAGCGCGCCATTCAAATCGCAACCGCAAAGATCGCGGGCGATTTGAACGGAGCGCGTGCATGGACTTTAAACAATAAATATTACAAAATGCTTTCTTTAAGTGCGACTTCTTATGACAAAATGAAAGGCTAATCAAAGCGCGCCGTTTAAATCATCTATAGCCGTTAACCCTCGTGCATGCATTTTTTAAATAAAGACAAACATCCCGAAATGCTCTTTTGAAGTGAAACTTCTTATCACACAATGATACGTGTAAGTTTGCACGTTATGAAGGAGGCCTGTTTCGGAAAGTGAAATATTTTTCTACAGTTAATTACTATTTACATTTACCTTTGTGTTTTAGTATAAACACAATTTGAATAAGCGGTCTCAATTCTCTTTCTTTTTCTTTTCTTTAGTTACTTACTATTTATATCCATCTTTATGTTTTAGTATTTACACAATTTCCGTGAATATTTTCGATGGTATCGGTGTGTTATTCTCTTGGATAATTATTCACATTTAGAGTAAAATAAAAATAATGATTCCCGAGAAAAATTAATACTGAATGCGTAAGGGCATTTCGTGAAAGAATAATTAATAATATCGAATATTTCTCATTACTTCAGAAGTTTCGCTTCCGACGATCGTGGCAGCCACGCATCGATTTTTTATGAATAATTAGGTACCACAGAGATAATTGCTAATTTAATGAATCGATTTACATAAACGTCCCCTATATGGTTACCATGCTCGGGTACCAGGGTATCGGGTGACCATGCATGCGGTTTTATCGATTTCTCCTATCAATTTCCCAAAGTTTTTCGAAAACGAAACGTCGACCTCGCCCATTTTCCTAATAAAACATAATTATATAGCGAGATGAATAATCTTAGGCCTCTTTAGCATTTTAAATTAGTCAAGGGGCGCAGCTTGGAACAAAGAATCGAAGTGAATCAGCGGGTGATTTCGCAGCTAGATGAACAATGCGCCTTGTTGAGAATAATTTTCCAACGCGTGATCACTGTTATCGACTTTACGAGGTTATTCTCTATTCCACTTACAAACGGTTGATTATTCCTTATTCTCAGAACTACGCGAATACTTGTAACTATAATCTATCCCTTACGGATAAAAACGATCTATCCCCATTTCCCGTTTACTTTTTTTACACTATAGGATTCAAATAATAAATTCGCGCGGAGAGTTCACACCTTCTAGTATTTTCCGGATTTTTCACCGTCTTCCAGTATTGTCCCTGTTGGACGTTAAAACGCCTTTAATATTTTTCTAATTAAAATTTCCAAAACTTTATTTAAAGTTTCCGCGCACGCGACCAACTGTAAAAATCAGCTGATCGATCGACCCTGAAGTACACGGTTAAATTTTGATAATCTAAATTATAACTAACCCGCGCGAAAAGTTCATATATTTTCCGCTGTTTCCCTCAACTATTATCGTCCCACTTAGTCGGGGAAATACTATTATTGGGTTTTAATTAAAACTGTCGAAACTTTATTTAAAGTTTTCGTGCACTCGATCAGCTGTCAAAATCAGCTGATCGGGAAATGGGAGGGTTTGGAATCAAATTTCTAGAATCTGGGTAATAACAAATCTGTCGGAAAAGTTCAAACATTTTCCATCGTTTCCATCTTTTATTATCTCTCATGGACGGTAATACGTCATTACTATTTTTTAATTAAAATGCCCTATATTTTATTCAATGTTTCCATGTACGCGGCCAGTTGTCAAAATCAGCTGATCGAATGACTGGAAGATTTAATAATCACTAGAATTGAAATAATATCTCGTCTACGCGAAAAGTTCACAAATTTTCCATCATTTTCCTGTCCTATTATCGTTTCTACTAAACGATAAAACACCACGACTCTATTACAGTTAAAATTTTCGATATTTCATTAAAAGTTCTTACATGTGACCGGCTGTCAAACTCAGCTGATCAGCCGAAGGCACGCAGTGAAATTTCTAAAATCTACACGAAATGTTCATACATTTTGCACGGCTTCCTCTCTAATTATCGTCTCTATTAGGTGATAAAACACCATTACCGCGTTTTAATGAATGTGTCTCACTTCGTTCAAAAATTTTACGCAAGTGCCCAGCTGTCACAATCAGCTGATCGGCCGGAGGCACACGATGACATTTCTAAAATCTACACGAAATATCCATACATTTTCCACGGCTTCCTCTCTCATTATCGTCTCTATTAGGCGATAAAACGCCATTACCGTGTTTTAATGAAAGTGTCCCATACTTCATTCAAAGTTTTTACGTAAGTGTCCAGCTGTCAAAATCAGCTGATCGGCCGGAGGCACACGATGAAATTTCTAAAATTTACACGAAATGTTCATACATTTTCCACGGCTTCCTCTCTCATTATCGTCTCTATTAGGCGATAAAACACCATTACCGCGTTTTAGTGAATGTGTCCCATACTTCATTCAAAGTTTTCACGCGAGTGTCCAGCTGTCAAAATCAGCTGATCGGGCGATCGGAGGGTACGCGGAACACACCTGGGAATGTTCTGCTCCCTTGGAGACATTCTCCGACGCATTGCAGGAGCATTGCCGGATTTCCGGGGCTTCCTCTTCCTTTTTCCTGGCTCGCTTTCTCGAGAAAATCGGGGGAACGGCGAGGAACTAGGAGTGAGGTTTTCACTGTACTCTCACCGGGCACGATCGGACGGGAAACGAGCCTTTCGATGGCCAAGCGAACCGAGTCGGAGGCGCATTACGCGATCGCCGATGTCTTCGGGGATTTTCACCGAGCCACCCGAAGCCGGCGAAAGCGCCTAGATAATCCTTCTCCCCACTTCGGAAAAGAGAAAACGCCGAGCGCAGATACCGCCTCTTATCGCCCTGGAACCACGGAGCACCTGACGCGTCGGCCGAAACTTTATCGACCATCAATTTTCCTTTATTATTTTTTTTTAACGTAAAATAAGACCTTTTCAAAGGTACATTGCAGTCAACGCGATCAAGCGACGTGACGAAAATCACTTATATACTGTTCTACTGTTGCTTGCCTAATTACAGCGAAAACAAATAAAAGATATACGACTTGAAAGAGTTACAATGTCCGCTGATTCTAAAACAATGGAATTTAAAAAGTTTCGAAGATTGACAAAATATAGTCTCCAAACATGGCACGATTTTCCATGCGGTTACTTTCAAAAGTCTCTTAAAGTTATCGCCCGACAATTAAACAATTGCATGAAAACGGCCTAATATCTCAACAATTGCTCTAGAAGATACAAACGCATTTGAAAATACTAAAGCATGCCCCAAGAGACCAGAATGCCGACAATTGGACCTCGGTAAAATAAAAAATCCGCGCGATTCTTTGTACCTCAAAGTAAATGGAAGGGGCTTAATACAAGCGCAATGGATCGATATTAAAAAATGAAGATAAACAAGAATGTATGATTATGAACCATCGGCGGTAGACCGCGCTCAGCTCGGGGCTTTAAAAAACACTATGTTCTCCTTCTCTTTTACTATGGTAAACGAAAGAGGCGATTTTGTGGGTCTTTCTTTTCCTTTTTTAAGAAAAGGACTACCGCGGCTTCCAAACACTCCACGTCCGGGTCGGGTTTAAGGAGCAAAGAGAAAACGACTGCAAAGGACGAAGAATCGCTGCTTGACGGACAGTCGGCCGGTCCGATTGCAAAAGAAAGGAGAAAAATGTCAACCGAGGACCGCGACGCGGACGCGCGAATCATCCGGAATTCGAATAGAGCGAAGCGAGCAACTTAAAGCCTTTATATACGGCCAGAAAACGGCCGGGGGTTGAATAAACACGCGCGGATCATGCGCGAGGCATTTTCAGCCCTCGTGAGGCCGACCAATGACGAAGTGGAGCTCCAGGGTTCCCGAGAGGGTGAAAAACCGAGAAGAGTGGGTGGGTTTTAGCGCGGGTGTGAACGTCCGATGACGATGGACCGTCAAAGAACCTCCGGCCTCCTCTCTACACGGTCGACCGAGGCACATCAAGGTAAAGACGCGCTTCACCACCGGGAAAATAATTATAAAAATGAAGGACAACAACGACAGCGTCGACGACACCGACAATGGTAGTCGAAGTCCCTTGGCAATTTTTCAAACGACGGGACTGAGATTGTCCGACGTCGAGTTTCCTCCAATTCAATGGATTTAATCGAATTGAATCACTAATTAATGGGATTTTCGTGCGCTTCGTTTGCCGAATTTGAAGGTGCACTGTTAACAAAAAAATATATTGTAATTTTATTACCCTTTTGTTGGAAGTTTTATTCAGTTTTATTCATTTTATTATTTATTAAAACCGATCGTATAATTAAAAACTCATTCAAAAAGATTACACGCAATATGTACCAAATGACATTGGAATATCAAATTTATAATTCTTCCGGACAATTTCATAAAATGACAACGCAATGTTATAAAATTATACATTTTATAATCAATCTATGCTAAGTCACCGTTAAGACATCAAATTTATAATTTCACTACGACCTTACGTACTAAAAACCTATGAGTTTTATGAATTTTTTTGACAGGCTATACCACGTGGTCGCTGGGGTACCACGTGACGCGGCCGCCATCTTGCGCGGAGTTTGAAAATTGTTGGATAAACATGGCCGCGATATATGAGAGAACCAGAGAGAATATCATGCTTTTTGCCCTGTGCATGGATAAATGGCGACACTATTAAGGGACATGAGCGGGAGCGGCTCGTTCTCGCAAATGAATCGTGACCTCGCACGTGTCGCTAGATGACTCGAGGAAAAGGCGCGACGCGGAATTTACGTACGATATGCAGCGGCACGTGCATCGAGTACGCCCGCGCACAGCTAAGCGACCTCCGAGGTAGAAATTTTCGCGAAACACTTTTCCGCCGGTCTTTTGGCACCGTCTAAAAGCTGGCGATGCTCCCGAGAGAGGTGAGGGGTTCGCCTCCTAACCTCGAAACACGACACTTGAGTACAATCCCATCGGGTAAAAAGTCGTTTGATAACGCTTTAACCTCTTCAAAGTGTCCTTTACTTTGAGTTACTAAGAAAGATTTCCCACCCCCTGAATATTAATTTCCTTATTTCAGGACTCGTTAATGATCGGTAGTATAATCGATATCCACTTTGTTACCACCAACATTTCCGTTAGCACGCCACGGTGAGTTCCCATTTGCATAAGGCGCCGAGTGATCGAAATAAACGGTTTCAATGCTCGCGGCAAATTTTCAGCCCTATCGAATTTAGGTGGAAATCCATGCCAAGGTTTGGGAAGGTCAGGGTGAGGTCACCGAGGTCCGACCTTGGGGGGAAGGTCGTCGATTTCCTCGTCTAGACTCTCCCCCCTCTGTCTGTGGTGTTTGCAGAAATTGCCACAGGTTGAACAACCGGACTCCCTAAATCCAACCCCCTCTCCCTTCCCTTCCCCACCCCTCCCGTAGGCTTCCCCCCCTTCGGTCGCCCCTTAAGCCAGCTAGCCAATCGAGCAGCCCGAAAAAGCGAATCTTTTCATCGCACCCCACCAAGCTTGAAAATCAAACTTCGACCCCTATTTCCAGACGAATGTATGTACAATGATACGCATTGATACATATTTACCTATATATGTTCGTATAAATGTACATTTGTGTCGAACAATGGGTACTTACTCCCGAAGTACGTTACTCTCTTGCGAAGTACAATACAGAAACGACCACAGAGCGAAAAATAGAGGTGGCTTATTTCCACATTACAGTTTCTCCATATACTGTAAGTATACCTTGGGATTAATGCATGATGCTGCTTAAAATCTTCAACGCTTAAAATAAGAATTACAAACGTCGTTTATTTGAAGAGAAGATTGGAGAAAATTGTATGAAATTTGGTAAAATGTAGTTACTCTTGTTTTTAGTTAGCGGGAAGAAACAAAGATGGCGTCTGAGTCGACGAAAAGTCCTCGATTGAAATCGATACAATAGTACGCATTGATACATATTTACACATATATGTACGTATAAATGTACATTTGTGTCAAACAATGGGTACTTACTCCCAAAGTACATTACTCTCTTGCGAAGTACAATACAGAAACGACCACAGAACGAAAAATAGAGGTGGCTTATTTCCACATTACAGTTTCTCCATATACTGTAAGTATACCTTGGGATTAATGTACGATGCTGCTTAAAATCTACAACGCTTAAAAGTAAGAATTACAAATGTCATTTATTTGACGAGAAGATTGGAGGAGACTGTATGAAATTTGGTAATATGTAGTTGCTCTTGTTTTTAGTTACCGGGAAGAAACCAAGATGGCGCCCCAGTCGACGAAAAGTCCTCGATTGAAAAACCGTTTCAGGAACGACGTTTACACCGTTGAGCGACACATTTCGGAGTTAATACACAGAACTACTTTAAATTCTCAACGTTTTAATATGTAAATTGTAAGTATAGTATAAGTAGATTGTATAATATATCTAAGATATATTATACGATGAAATTGCAAGGGATGACACGAAATTTGATAAAGAGTAATATCTTTTGTTTCTATGCGGGAAAGAAACCAAGAAGGCGTAGAGATGTATCGCGTGTCTCGGCGTCCGAATTGCCGAAGACTCCTGCGCCTTGATAGAATTATCGTTTCCACCATATAACTTATAGAAATGGAAGAGACAGATAAGAACGGGAGTTTCCGAAGCAGATTAGACCGAAAGGTATCTCCTTCTCCAAGCTTTCCCAGAAGTTCTTGGTGTTGTTTCAGGTGTAAATTCTATCGTAGCATTTCATCGCAAATGACAAGTACCACAAAATGAATAAATATCCTATTGGAAAGAAAAAAAGGCTTCGCATGTTTTTTACCATTCTCGTTATCACTTAATTTCCTATATCAGAGAATTCGTAACTCGCGCGCGGCGTACTTTCAGAAAAGCTTGGAAATATCGGATCCCTTTCTACCTTGTTAAAAATGTTCATAAAATTCGTACACTTTTGATGCACGAGATTATAGTAAAGTATAAAAATAAATTTATAATTTTATAACATCGTGTTACAATTCTGCAAAATTGTATAGGAAAATCGATACACTTGTGTGCTAAAATTGTCATTAATTTAACATTTATGCTATTTGACTATATATATAGACTTTTAAATTGACTAAATTTGATATAAACTTCTATTTGAAAAGACGTTGTAAAGTTACTATACCATGTCTGAATAAAACTTAGAACGTAAATGTTCAAAATTACAATATCTTGTTTAACGGTGTTTCTAACCTTCTCTGGACACTTCAACATATACACGTGCCATCTCGGTTTCCATAAGCTATGGTTTCCGCGAACGACGCTTCTACCGTTGAGCATAAGGGAATTCTTAATGAATCAGGAGGAAACCATAGAGAGTGGCCGTTCCCGTAGAGTGGAAACCCTGACATTCGGGTACCGACGCTCGAGTTACAAAGATGGCGGTAGTCGAGCTGCCGAACCCTCGTCTTTGTGTCCGAAGGTCAGGTTCTAGACCTTCTCGCTCCCGAGGTGAACGAAACCTACGTATCTGCCCTCTTCCTCTCCCTCGGCCAGCCGCGGGTTATATATCTCCAAAGAGTGCAAGACCGAGGAGCAAGGTGAACGCGGACCGCGTCTCCCTTTTCTCCGCCCCCGTCGGAACCAAACTTCCAAAGTCAAGAAAAAGACGAATCTGTCGACTGAATATTTTTGCCGATTTTTTTGAGAATCTAAGAAAGGTAGAAGAACCACCCCTGAGATGTACTCCCTTGAAGGAGATGAACCTCAAAGTTTCTTAGGGTCAAGAAATTCGTAAGGTCGAGTATTGGAAAAAAACGCACCCTATACCTCGTCGGAACCAAACTTCCAAAGTGAAGAAAGAACCGAATTCGCCGACTGAATATTTTTTCCGATTTTTCGGAGAATCTAAGGAAGATAGAAGAACCACCCTTGAGATGTACTTCCTCGAAAGGGGTGAACCTCAAAGTTTCTTGGGGTCAAGAAATTCGTAAGATAAAGTAATGGAAAAAACACGCCCTATGCCGCGTCGAAACGAAACTTTTAAAGTCAAGAAAAAGAATCCAAAAGAAAGGAGAGAGCGACCTCATGTTTGGCGGTACTTCAATGTCCGCGGAAACGAACTAATTTTCGACGTCGTTTCAAAGACACCGCGGAACGTGGAATATCCGTAGATTAATCGTATATAAATGTTTATAGAACGTATGTAAGATATATATAGATATCTATGAACTCTATTGTAAATCCACTCAAAGGCTAGATGTCCGGACATAGACACAGAATAACATTCGTTACATATCATGTTATTCCAGTGTTATATAACCGTAACATAGGTTGTTTGGTAGGTATAGGTTCCATGGTTATCATAGAAATAATTATTGATTCAAAGGATTGATCTACATAAACGACCCCAGGTGGTCAGGATGTACGGTAATAATTCAACGTTATATGATATTAATGTATCTTTTGAATAACATTCGTTACATATCATGTTATTCCAGTGTTATATAACCGTAACATAGGGTGTTTGGTGGGTATAGTTTCCATGGTTATCATAGAAATAATTATTGATTCAAAGGATTGATCTACACAAACGACCCCAGGTGGTCACGATGTACGGTAATAATTCAACGCTATATGATATTAATGTATCATTTGAATAACATTCGTTACATATCATGTTATTCCAGTGTAATATAACCGTAACATAGGGTGTTTGGTGGGTATAGTTTCCATGGTTATCATAGAAATAATTATTGATTCAAAGGATTGATCTACACAAACGACCCCAGGTGGTCACGATGTACGGTAATAATTCAACGCTATATGATATTAATGTATCATTTGAATAACATTCGTTACATATCATGTTATTCCAGTGTAATATAACCGTAACATAGGGTGTTTGGTGGGTATAGTTTCCATGGTTATCATAGAAATAATTATTGATTCAAAGGATTGATCTACACAAACGACCCCAGGTGGTCAGGATGTACGAGAGGATTATCGTCTCGCACTGTACACCGGGGTATCGGCGAAACGCCGACAGTTTCGAGGGGGAACCAAAGTATGATTTGTATTACTATTTCCACCGCAGCTGTATAACACCGTTATAAAACAAATAATGTCACGTATACATAACATATCGGAAACATGTTACGTTATGTTAATATTATATAATTGCAATGCTTACAAGTTTGTAACAATGTCATCGAACGGTAATAATTCGACGTTATATGATACTAATGTATGAATAGCATTTGTTATATACCATGTTATTCCAGTGTCATATAACCGTAACATACATTGTTTGGTAGGTATAGGTTCCATGGTTGTCATAGAAATAATTATTGCTTCAAAGGAGTGATCTACCCAAACGACCCCAGATGCATGTACGGTAATAATTCGACGTCATATGATACTAATGTATCTTTTAAATAACATTCGTTATATACCATGCTATTCCTATGTTATATAACTGTAACATAGGGTGTTTGGTGGGTATAGTTTCCATGGTTATCATAGAAATAATTATTGCTTCAAAGGATTGATCTACATAAATGACCCCAGGTGGTCAGGATATATTTTAAGAATCCGACGTTATATGATATTAATGTATCTTTTGAATAACATTCGTTATATACCATGCTATTCCTATGTTATATAACTGTAATATAGGGTGTTTGGTGGGTATAGTTTCCATGGTTATCATAGAAATAATTATTGCTTCAAAGGATTGATCTATACAAATGACCTCCCAGGTGGTCAGGATGTATTTTAATAATTCGACGTTATATGATATTAATGTATCTTTTAAATAACATTCGTTACATATCATGTTGTTCCAGTGTAATATAACCGTAACATAGGGTGTTTGGTAGGTATAGTTTCCATGGTTATCATAGAAATAATTATTGCTTCAAAGGATTGATTTACACAAATGACCCCAGGTGGTCAGGGTGTACGGTAATAATTTGACGTTATATAATATTAATGTATCTTTTAAATAATATTCGTTATATACCATGCTATTCCTATGTTATATAACTGTAACATAGGGTGTTTGGTGGGTATAGTTTCCATGGTTATCATAGAAATAATTATTGCTTCAAAGTACTGATCTACACAAATGACCCCAGATGCATGGACGGTAATAATTCGACGTTATATGATAATGTATCTTTTGAATAACATTCGTTACATATCGTGTTATTCCAGTGTTATATAACTTATTAAAATATATGCAATGCTATTCCTACGTTATATAACTGTAACGTAGGGTGTTTGGTGGGTATAGTTTCCATGGTTATCATAGAAATAATGATTGCTTCAAAGGATCGATTTCCCCAAATGACCCCAGATGGTCAGGGCGTACGAGAGGATTATCGTCTCTCACTGTACACCGCGGAATCGGCGAAACTCCGGCAGTCTCGAGGGGGAACCAAAGGACGGGAGGTCGTTAACTCGGGGCGGATTGGTCCGAAAAACGGGCCCCAGGGCCCAGAGTCAGGGGCCAGGGATGGAGGGGGTCAGTGTTGGCAGATCCTGCTTTCAATTACGGAGGAGCCCATTAGTTGAGCTTATTACCGCGGGCGGCGCTATTTGCCCGTTCCGTGTCCTGCTTCGCCTCGGCTGTACCTCCCCTGGCCCTTCGGGCCCCCGGATCCTCCGCGGACCGCTTTGCGCGTCTCGCACGTAGGTGGACCTTCTTATTTCCTAAAGCGAGAGCGGGTCAGTACTCTTTGCGTCCGGAAAAACGAGGAGGCCCCGACGCGAGGGACGAGTCGGGGTCGATGACCCCCTCACCGATTATCCGCACATATTGCGTGCGTCCGATCCGCTTCGGGAGGCGGGGGCTCTTTCTTTCGCCCCATTCTTCGAAGGGGAGGACGAGGGAGATCCAGGGTCTGAAAGGTAGTGGAGGGTGGATAAGGGTGGAAGCGGTGGTAAAAGTCGGATTAATTTGGACAATTTTTAAACAGTGCGGAGAATGCTGGAAATTTTCGGAAACGAGGAAATGCTGAAAAAGTATGAAAGGGCGAAAGAGATCAAGGCTCTAGAAGGTAGAGGAGGGGGTAGGTGGGTCGAGGAGGGTAGAGAAGGATAGAGAAGGGTGCATAAGGGTAGAAGCGGTGGTAAAAGTCGGATTAATTTGGACAATTTTCAAACAGTACGGAGAATGTTGGAAATTTTCGGAAACGAGGAAATGCTGAAAAAGTATGAAAGGGCGAAAGAGATCAAGGCTCTAGAAGGTAGAGGAGGGGGTAGGTGGGTCGAGGAGGGTAGAGAAGGGTAGAGAAGGATGCATAAGGGTAGAAGCGGTGATAAAAGTCGGATTAATTTGGACAATTTTCAAACAGTACGGAGAATGTTGGAAATTTTTGGAAACGAGGAAATGCTGAAAAAGTATGGAAGGGCGAAAGAGATCGGGGCTCTGGAAGGTAGAGGAGGATGTAGGTGGGTGGAGGTGAGTAGAGAAGAGTTGAGAAGGGTGTATAAGGGTGGAAGCGGTGGAAAAACTCGGATTAATTTGGACCATTTTGAAACGGTACGGAGAATTTTGGAAAAAAAAATTGTAAAGGTGAGGCTAGACGAGAGACTAAGTTGAGGAAAAATTGAAAAAGTGAGACAAGACTGGAGACAACGTTAAGAAAAATTGAAAAAGTGAGACAGGAAGAGAGACAACGTTGAGGAAAATTGAAAAAATGAGAATGATGGAAGAGCGGGGAATAAAAACGGTGAAAAACGTGGTTAAACGATCAAAGAACGTTAATCTTCACCTCTCGATCTTATTTACAATTATGTTCTATATTGATTTATTGAAGTACGTTACGTATAGTAGAGGGCTTTTTTATGAATGAAATAAAAACACTCGGGATTAATTATCGCAATGGACTTGGACAGATTGCGAGACTGTAGAAACTGCTTTACGCTTTTAAGACATATTTATTTAAGTCATTTCTTCCTCTATTATTTAAAGTCCGGCGAGGGAAAATTGCGAGGGTAGATTCAAGGCATAAAATGCAAGAGATGGACTCGTGAAAGCGGCAAGGAGAGTGACTCATTTTATGCGCGCGAACATTACTTGCCTTATCCGTGAATCTAAATTAATCATACGTCCTAATTACTCCTTCTCCCCCATTGCTGTACTCTGCCATATTTATGCACGTTTTTAATCTAATTTTGCACGTATGCAAGTATCCCTACCGTATGGCAAATTCTTATTCTACTCAGGGTACAAAAAGTTCAGATTTAAGTATATTAAAGTGATGTGAGACGCGGGGAGAAACGGTCGGTAAAAAAGGTTTCCCTAAATACCTACGTGGCTGACGTTCGTTTTTATATAGACAGTGTCGAATTATATGCAGTACTGTCGATTGGCAATTTCGTTGGACGGGGAGGCTCCGCTTGGTGTGTCCTAGGTTATGTCCGGCCGGTTAGGTTAGGTCGACTCATTCGCCAGAACAGGGTCAAAGTAATTCGGAACCTGTTTCGAAGTCGGCGGGGGTAAAAGTAAAGGAAGAAAAAAAGGAGAAAGAAAATCATTTCTATATACGAGCCGCAATGCTTCGCCGCTTTTTCTGAGATTATATCTCCCGGGGGGGGGGGGCCGACGGTGACACTTTTCTGCTTTCTTTTCTTCTTCTTTTTCCCATAGGGAGCATTTTCTTCGGCAACGGGCTTTTATCGTGGACTCCGGTTTCGATGTTAAGCGGTCGAGTCGACTTCTACGCAATCGTTTACGTAATCGAGAACAGTACAAGATGTGTCTATAAATGTGTAAATCCGTTTTTTCTTGCTTCGATCTAATTTCCTGATTGTTAAACTCGGTGGGGTTTCATACCGAGTACACTTTGGTTCGGAATGAGTCTCAATGAGACAGAGTTTCAATATTTAACACTAGGTTTACGGGCGTTTTTTATATGCCTGTTTCTACGAGCACCCGTCAAATTGACGGGTAAACGAAAACACGCATTTTCTTTAAAAAATCGACTTATTCAAATTAAGTCTGTATTAAACAACACTAGGCTTTACGTTTAAATAAATTATTAATAAGTATAAAAATTATCACGGAAATTAATGGAATGCTCGACCTCTCATCCTCGGAGTCAGAAGTAGAAAGAGTGCGCATCCTTTTCTTGCTACGACACCCTTTCAAGAAGTTTTCCTCTTCACTATCCGAAGATCCTTCTATTTCTCCACTTTCAATTCAAACTTTCACTCTCATCTTCGCCTTACACTCACTGCAACGAAGCAAATATATATGGATTGTTTATGAAATTAGCTAGTCCGTCAATTTGACGGGTTTCGTAGAGATAGGTATACTACATATAGATTTTAATAATTAGAAGGCTTAGGAAAAAATAATTGTGTGTACAAATTCTTTGGATGAATTGATTAATTTACGATACAGAAATGGTTAAAATTAATGCTATGGTTTTTTCGGTATTTCTTCTTGAAGTTTGAATTCCGTCAAATTGACGGGTCCCGTAAACCTAGTGTGAATGTAAAAGTCGAACAATAAGTCGAGTCGATTGGAATGAAATATATAAAGGGACTTTATTCTCAATGATTCCAGGAAGTAATCGAAAGCACGATAAGACGACTTTCATCCTATAAATCTGATTTTTCTTGCTTAGATTAAGCATTCTGCAATTTTTTGGCGAAAAGTGTATAGCCATAACGTGCAACATGTATGCATTAAAGTTTGTGTACATGCATACGGTCGCTATTACAACTGTGATACAAGTAATACGTCATATTTCTTTCAGTGCATTGACTATCGGTCGTAATTCTTCTTCTTGCTTGACTTTTCATGATTTTCTGTCTAATCTGTGTGTTTACATTACACGTTCCATTTTTTTTTGTTGACAGATGCCGTTTGGTACAACAAAATGAGATCATGATTCTATCTCGGTGATTACAAGTTTTTTAAACCAAAATTAAATCACTATCTCTTTACCTTGCTCCAAATGATACACGTTAGTCTCTGAATTTTACGATTTATATTTTGATATCGCAATTTTTTGGCGAAAAGTGTATAACCTTAAACGTACAACATGTATGCATTAAAGTTTGTGTACATGCATACGGACGCTGTTACAGCTCTGATACAAGTAATACGTCATATTTCTTTCAGTGCATTGACCGTCGGTCGTAATTCATCGGACACGCCGATAATTTCTACTCCGTCGAGTAGAAAAAGGGCCGATGTATCGGCTGCCTAGGGACACCCGAGCCGCACTAGTTTATTCCCCCATCAAGAGCGCCTCAGAACTGACTTTTCACCAGATCGACTTACCGACATTGCAGTTTCTCGTCGCCCTCCAAAAATAATACATGTAACCGGCTGAAACTTCATCACGACGACGCATGAGCGATAATTATCACCCTGCTTCCAAGCAAAATTGCATGCGATTAGGCAAAACTCGATAAAGATGTGATTTCTCAGGCGATAAAACATCCGACGTACGATGGAACATTTGAAAATGTCTTGATTTTATCTTACAGATGGATATTGCAGTTTTGTGGAAGATCTGTCGTGTGATGGGTACACTTCGATAACTGCATAATGTACTTAAGGTGTTATGAAAGGGTTTATTTTGTATTATATATATAATTTTAAACTTGAATATGTGATTATGGAAGCTTTAAGTAAGACGTAACACTCGTGACATTTCATTTTCCCAAAAACATACATGTATTTTGGTTCAAGCCTGGGATAAATAAATAAATTTCTTTTTTAAATAAAATTTCATGAGTATCACGTTTTTTCTTAGGGTCTCCATAATCACGTGCTAAGGTTTCAGATAATTCCGTGGACCCAGTTAAGAGAACAGTTTTACATATATTTTGACATTTTGTTATGTATATATCACACTTTCATATTATCTTAAAGAGCCGAGGAAGAAACGGAGCATCCCGAGAAAGAAACAATGCGGTACGGTCGGTAAAGAAGAGCGACGCAGCGGGATACGTACGGGGTATCCCCCTTTCGTCTAAGTAGAGGTAATGGCCGCTGCAAGTGTACGAAGGCGTATAGCAGCACAAAGAGACTCGTATTCGTGTATTTGCAGTCGTACCCGGGAAAGATCGATGACTTTAAACAAAACAGCGGGGGGACTCGAAGCCGGCGCGTCTGGCTGCATTTTGCGTCGCAAAGTCACAGGAGATTCGGAGGAAAGAAAGGACGGAGGGAAGAAAAAAAAAACAGCGTCGCAACTGCTTTTGTCATCGGTCCTCTTGTTTGCTTTCTGGAAAACAAAGAAATGCTCCAAGAAAAGAGGTGAAAAAAAAAAAGGAGAACCAAAATAAAGGGGAAATAGGAGAAACAAAACCGTGCTATGTTTAGCGAATAGCTCGAGAGGTAACTGCACTTTCGGCATATCGGCGATGAATGCAATTTTCGGCGTTCCAGAATAGAGATGGAGGAAAATCCATCCAACAAATGTTCTTCCGCTGAACGTTCCGAGTAACTTTTATTAGCGATGTTTTTCGATACCGTTGATATTAAGACGAATAATCGTACAAGAGTCGATGAAGGTCGGCCCGCAGGAAAGCTCGCGTTAAGGCGATGTGAAAGTGCTACCCGAGGGTTCAATCGTTCATGAAACTTTTTTACGAACTGGGTGTACCGAATCGTTTTAAATTTTACAACGTGAATATGGAGACTATAAGGAAAGTCCTGACACTCATGAAATTTCAGTTTTTATAAACAATTTTGAAAATATCAATAAACACATTTTTTTTTAATTGAAATTTCACGAAGATTTTTCACGAAGAATTGTCCTGACGCATTCAAAATTTGGATTTTTCAAACAAATTTTTCAACTTAGTCTAGACCAGAAGCAAAATGGCGTCGAGTTCTCATATTTCGATCAATATACAGTTATCGAAGGCTCTGATATGAGAATCGAAAGGGTCAGGACAGTTTTACGACAATTTAGAACACTTTGATAGTCGATAAGCTCGCATTTGAACGGGATAAAGGTTTTACTTCGATTTATATATAATTATTGTACGAAAACGACAGGTGGAGTAAGCCATTTGGTACAATACTCAATATAATTCGACACAGCTGTCAATACAAGAACGAACGTCGGCAACGTAGGGGTTTAAAAAAATCTTCTTTATTAACATCGATCAACTTCCTCGACATGTCTCACTTCACCTTAAGATGATATGAAACTGATATATACATACCAAAAAGTGAAAATATTTATAACGCTTGATCTGCAGGCTGAAATTTAGTCGTTTTCTCGTCTTCCGAGTGAAATGAATTTCTTTGGGGACTATCCTATCTCACCTTCAGATTGCATAAATTATTTAGGGTACATTCGTAGTTGGAAAAAAAAAAGAATAGTAAACGAGAACTATTTACGCCCGAGTTTGCAGTTGCCACGAGTGTACGGCGCAATCACGCGAAAATCGACGGCGATTTTCGCCGATTGACGGTCTTTTGCGGTTGCCCGACTTTCTAATCGGCCACGAAAACCGATAAAGGTGCTCGCGACGAGCGAGCGAAAAAATGGCCAACATCGCGGTTGGGTAAGAAAACAAGCCGGGAAAAAGTGTCAGAAAGAATGGCGGTCCTTCGGTTGCGCAAGCGGCAGATAAAGTAGCGATTAAGGTGAAGTGAAATACGTCGAGGAACTTGATCGACCTCGATAAAGATTTTTATAAATGCCTACTTTGCCGACGTTCGTTTTTATATTGACAGCTGTGTCGAATTATATTGGGTATTGTACTAAATGGCATACACCACCTGTCGTTTTCGTACTATAATTATAAAGAAATTGAAGTCAAACTTCAGAAATCCTCTGGATTCATGCTTTCTGGGGCCCTACTTGACTGCAGAGGGACCCCCTGCGCCATCTGTGATTTCCAGGTCAATTAAATTTTCACTCCGAGACCTCGTATTTCCATCGTTTTGGCATAGAAGCGCATACAACACTTTTTTGCTTTTATCCCGGTCAAATGCGAGTTTATCGATTACCAGAGTGTTCTAAATTGTCGTAAAATTGTCCTGACTCTTTCGTTTTGTCATATCAGAGCCTTCGATAATTGTATATTGATCGAAATATAAGAGCTCGACGCCATTTTGATTCTGATCTGGGCTGTTAAAAAATTAAAAAAAAAATCCAAATTTTGAATGTGCCAGGACAATTCTTAGATGATCAGGAGTGATGTGTCAAAGTTTCGGACAGTTTGGTCTAATACCCTTAAAAAAAAAGGGTTGTATTAGAATCGACTGATTTGAAGGGGGTTTCACTTCACCTTAAGCGAATTTTCTGTGCGCTCGTACCGAGCGAGGAAAAGCACTGCCATCTGGCGGCTCGAGATGTAACTAGGGGGTGATTATCAAGGAATCCAACCCCCCAAGTAGCTGTAACCCTCCACAAAGATAAAAAGCAAAAACTAGAACGACATAGTTCGTCCACTCCTCGCATGGATTCGGAGACTGGAAATGAATGTTTGCCGTTCTTTTTCTTCCCCAGACGTTGGCAAGAGTTCCCCTAGAGCGACGATCTATTCTCGGAAAAACGAGCAGCGCCGTGTCCATGCATGGCGTCGAGAAATTCCCCTAGAGATAAAAAATGGGGGAAAAAGTGACATTAAGGTGGTTTTTTCATCTCCGCCTAGAAGTGGGACCTCCCGCTGAGCTCTGTCAGTGGGGCCACGCAAGGACGAAAATATCGAAATTAGGGCTAATTGAATTTAACCGAAGTTGCCTTCCACTGTGGAAAACAACCTCCTGACCCGGATCCCAGGGGGGTCTCGAGTTACAAGTCCCTAGATAAAATCCCAGCTCGGTCAAAGGATAACGAATCCTTTTCAAAATCACCCTTACATTCAGGAACAGAACGAAGGCTTCGTTCATCCATAAAGGTGTTTTCACATAGGGCCGTCCATTGATCCCCTCTGGGACAGAGCAAAGTAATTCCATCAAGATATTAACGCAAAAGTGATAAGGAATGAGAGAATGTGATATGGCACCTTATCAGATCATGCGCAGAAAAATTTACATATAAATCTCGAGGTATCATCCGACATTGAAGTTCCTCTTTGCGCTAATAAAAATCTTGCACATATACATGTACATGTTATGTACGATCTAATAAATTCGGATATTTTGTACAATATCCGGGTATTGTGCAGAATGCCGTTTCTAATGTCCGGGTATTCTAGACGATTCTCGCGGGTAATGTGATAAATATTTTACATATTGCCCAGGCATTGTACACAATCGATTTATCCCAGTCCAAGTACGCAGGTGTGTATGTGTGTATATTTATTTACAAGTTAAGTTGCAAGGAAGGTGTCCCAGGTCAATCTCTCCGATTTCATTTCTTTTATAATATGTTATAGTAGACTAAAAACTAAGCGACACGTATTTTTTTTTTTTTNTCGATCTTATTTACAATTATGTTCTATATTGATTTATTGAAGTACGTTACGTATAGTAGAGGGCTTTTTTATGAATGAAATAAAAACACTCGGGATTAATTATCGCAATGGACTTGGACAGATTGCGAGACTGTAGAAACTGCTTTACGCTTTTAAGACATATTTATTTAAGTCATTTCTTCCTCTATTATTTAAAGTCCGGCGAGGGAAAATTGCGAGGGTAGATTCAAGGCATAAAATGCAAGAGATGGACTCGTGAAAGCGGCAAGGAGAGTGACTCATTTTATGCGCGCGAACATTATTTGCCTTATCCGTGAATCTAAATTAATCATACGTCCTAATTAAAACACTAAGGGGGTGAAACCACCATCCAAAGTAAGGCCTGTGAGGGGTGGCTCACCCCTTAATTTTTTTTTTAATTGAGAACATTATATTTTTTATTTCTCGTTATGAGAAAGCTTGTCCAGGTGTATTGGTTAAAAAATATTATGTTCTTGTGGTTGAAACTGCCAAATCGCCCTTTGATATGCCTCACTTTGGATGGTGGTTTCACCCCCTTAAAGTGTTTAATGGCAGATAAAAAAAAATACGTGTTGCTTAGTTTTTAGTCTACTATAACATATTATAAAAGAAATCAAATCGGAGAGATCGTCCTGGGATACCTTCCTTGTTAGTGTGTGTATATATATGTGCCCATAATTATGAAAGTGGTCTAAGTCAAAATTTAAAAAAAAATGAGTTTATCAGTTATTTCACGCCATATTCTTTCAAACGAAATTAATTCAATGTAATTTCGAAACAAAAAATATATGACTTAGACCACTTTCATAATTATGGGCACATATATATAAGGGAGACATGAGATAAGATGTTAAGGGGGAATTTTTTAAAAATTTCACTAGATACAACACCACCACAACAAATCACGTGACCTATTCGACAAAGACCCGCCACGGGTAATTTATTTAAAAACAATTCGACGGAATTTCTTTTACATCACTTTTCGACGCGAATTAAGCAAAATTTTCAACATGAGATCAAGCAGGGATATTGTTTACAAGGATTAAAGAATATTGTAAGGACTTTGTACATGCATTCTCTTCAACCTTATTTACAATTATGTTCTATATTGATTTATTGAAGTACGTCACGTATAGTAGAGGGCTCATTTATGAATGAAATAAAAACACTCGGGATTAATTATCGCAATGGACTTGGACAGATTGCGAGACTGTAGAAACTGCTTTACGCTTTTAAGACATATTTATTTAAGTCATTTCTTCCTCTATTATTTAAAGTCCGGCGAGGGAAAATTGCGAGGGTAGATTCAAGGCATAAAATGCAAGAGATGGACTCGTGAAAGCGGCAAGGAGAGTGACTCATTTTATGCGCGCGAACATTATTTGCCTTATCCGTGAATCTAAATTAATCATACGTCCTAATTACTCCTTCTCCCCCATTGCTGTATTCTGCCATATTTATGCACGTTTTTAATCTAATTTTGCACGCATGCAAGTATCCCTACAATATGGCAAATTCTTATTCTACTCAGGGTACAAAAAAGTTCAGACTTAAGTATATTAAAGTGATGTGAGACGCGGGGAGAAACGGTCGGTAAAAAAGGTTTCCCTAAATACCTACGTTGTCGACATTCGTTTTTACATCGACAGTGTCGAATTATATAGAGTATTGTACTAAATGGCATACTCCATCTGTCTTTATCCTATAAATGTTTATTGGCAAAAAGCAAGAAACACGCATTTCCTCATTTTTCCCGAGCAATCACATAGTGTAAGTGGAACTTAAGTAGAAGTGCTTGTTTAATATATATTACAAAAAAAAATACCCGAAGGGTAGTTCACCCCCTTGAGGTGGTGTAGCATTCCCGGACAATATTGTGTTTTCACCAGCCTTATACAGAATACGTTAATGTCAAGTTTCGTCGAAACCCCGTCCACTGCTTCTAATAATATTAATATAAAAAAGGAATTTTCGCCACACTGGGGAATTTTTCATCCCTTGAACGTGGACCATTCCAGAGAAAAAAAGAGACACGTGTCTCTTAGATTTTCATGTTCTACATCATATATGAAAATCAATAAGATCGGCGGCGGACACTTGGGAATGTTTCCTTGTAAGCTCGACATGTACCGATTAACCTCGATTTCCTCTACGCATGTATTAAGTCAGTTAAAGGTCTTGCGACACTTTGTACTTTCCAAACCGTGTCATTAGGTTCGCAAGACTTTCCAGCCCTTCCAATGCTCGGATGTACATATATTTTTCCTCTTTAACCCTTTCGGCGCTATGGACCCATAAGTGCGTCCGACATTTGGTCCAATATCCCTTGTACGTAGTGACGAAATTCGGCCATAATGCCGAAGGGGATAATTTGAAAAGCCGGGTACATTTGGTAGCACCGGGTGACATGGCCGAGAAGTCGGAGAGCAAGGAGGGCTCGCCAAGATACCGTGTCAAGGCTGATGTCTATTGATCGGGTAGTACCGATGTACTCGCGGTAGGCTCGGCGCACATGCACGAGGATATACATGGCACAGAGAGCATGCTTATCGACTGGCTCTCTCGCGTGCCCCTATCCTCCGTCTCCCTCGCGCGCCCATCTCGCGGGTCGCCGCGTCTCGCTCTCTCTCTCGCGCTCCGACATGCGGGCAGCCTTTCGGCCGCACCAGGGTCGCACCCGTAAGAACGATTGCCCTTGTTTTTCTCGTGCCTCTCTATCTCGCCGGGCCTAAAAATCGAGCATAATCCTCCGCATCTCTCCTATGCCAAAAAGAGAAACCCACGGACAAAAAAAAACCTCCTCCGATTCTCGGAAGAGCAAAGGCGCAAAAACGCCTCTCGTGCCCTTGAGAACCTTTACCATAATCCTTAAGGTGATATGAAAGGTTTATTAAAATTGTTTTATATATATATACACACGTGACTAGAACCAAGATCACATTTCTTTTTTGCGAAAAATGAAATTTCACGAGCATCGCGTTCTTCCTCAGAGCTTTCATGATCACGTGCTGAAATTTCCAATGATTCGGTGCACCCAGTTTGACATATAGAATGCCCCTTCATATCACCTTAATGCTCTAATCTCTCGGTTAATGATTGCCACCTATCGTGAAATAACGCTAAAAAAATAACGAAGTTCCACCTCCAACTTCCACGCTCCTTTTTCCTAATTAACATACTAATAACATCTTCGACGCCACGTCGAAATAAAGTAGGAATCAAAGACTCCGAAACCTTGTCCTATGAGTGGAAAGGTGATAGGAGAGAAATGTAGGTTTTAAGGCAAAAAAGAAAAAGGGTCGCTTTAGAGCGTCCAAGTGGCGACGCGACGCAGCGGGAGGAGCGGCTGCTTCCGCGGCACGTGGCACGCGGCGCTCGAGTGCGAGAAATAAAGCTCGAGAAAGGCGGGCAGCAATCGGAGGTGGAGAAGAGGAGGGGAAGGGGGAAGGGGAGAAGCGCGCGGGGGGGGGGCGAAGTCGAGCGGTGCGGCCCTGAGGCGCACGAGCCGTCGGCGGCGAGGTCAGCTGATCGCGCGAGCGGGCGAGCTCTCAGCTGGGAGCGGGAGCCAAGATGGCGGCCGGCCGAACAGCTGATCGGAGCCAGCGCATGCGCACTGGCCGCGGCCAGCTGTCAGACCGCGGCCGACCCGCGCACGCGACGGTGCACGGGACACCTGCCAAAGGAATTGGCTCTCCAATCTCGAGAGGCGATTTGTCGCCGAGGGAAAATGATGTGTATGCTTTTAATACTACTTTCGACATCAATGAAAGGTTAATTACGATTTCGGTGCTCTTTTATTGGGACTGGAAATAAGGATTTTTATTGTTTAGCCTTGAGATGCGAGTCTATAGGTTTGTTCGCGTTGTCTGCACTTTCTACACGCGATGGTAATGGAGGTACTAGACTAGACTTTTCGTGAAAGGTGTAGAGCGGTAGATACACACTTTCGTCGACGGAAAGAACGCCGGAAAGCTCAAGAACGTACAAAATGGCCGATTTAGCGGGACAGTATGCGATATTGGAGGGATTTGCGAAGTTCATAATTTATTTCAGTTCAATCGCAGTTACGCGGTAATACATAATAATTTTAAATAAATAGATTGCAAATAGATGCATACAAAATTATATACTAAAAAAATTATATAATAAAACGCTAAATCGTTCTATACACGAGGAAAATGTATTAATCATTGTTTCTATTTATATTACGTTGAGATCCTGGGAGAAACTTTGTATTTTCCTGTTTGTTGGTCTTTTCAATTTTGAAAATCGCCCCCGAATTCCCAGCTTACGCTATTCTAACATCTTGCCCTCCCTCGGGATCGAGGGTAGAAAGTGTAGAGAAAGTGTACCCTCGGGGTAGATGTCCTCCCAAAACGAACAGCGACGTCTGCGTCCTCTCCGTCGAAATGAACGCCAAGAGTGCAGAATTTTTGCAAATGTGTAAAAAGTGCAGGCAAAACGAAGAAATCTTATGTCACCGAGGGCGTGGAAAAATATCGCCGGATAAGTGGCTCGTCTGTAATCACTTGCAGGGATCGTTATCGTCGATCCAAGGGCGACCTGGGGAGCTACGATTACGCGGCTGTCGTTAAGCTGAAAATCTTCCGTGCAGGCGGGTCCAAGGATATTCGCCGAGGAAATCGTTGGGTTGGCGGTCTCAAGGATACCACGGGAAAACGGTCGTTTACGTTCGCGAATTCGCGAAAGTCGAGCGTGCTGGGTAGGTTAGGTTAGGTTAGGTTAGGCTAGGTTAGGCACTCGGGAGCTGTCACGGTCGGCTTGCGACGACTCCCGAGCTGGTTCTGGATTTTTAACGGAGCGCATAAATTATCGCGCAACTCTTTCCCGATTTCGATAAACTCACGTTAGGTTGTACGGTAATCAATCCCGGGGTTTATTCCTCCTTTCCTTTTTACCGCGCCTTCCGTTAACACGTTAAGGTGAGGTGAAACTCCCTTTCAAATCCGTCGATTCGAATACAACACTTTTTTTTAGGGGTATTCGACCAAACTGTCCGCAACTTTGACACATGACTTCTGATCATCTAAGAATTGTTCTGAGACATTCAAAATTTGGATTTTTCCAAAAAATTTTATCACTCAGCCCAGACCAGAATCAAAATGGGGTCGAGCTCTCATATTTCGATCGATATCCAATTATTGAAGGCTCTGATGTGAGAAGAGAAAGAAGGTCAGGACAGTTTTACGACAATTTAGAACACTCTGGTAATCGATAAACTCGCCTTTGAGCGGGATAAAGGTTAAAAAAGTGTCTTATACGCTTCTATGCTAAAACGATGGGAATACGAGGTCTCGGAGTGAAAATTTAATTGACCTGGAAATCACAGATGGGGCAGGAGGTCCCTCTGCAGTCAATTAGGGCCCCAGAAAGCATGAATCCAGAGGATTTCTGGAGTTTTACTTCGATTTCTTTATAATTATTGTAGGAAAACGACAGGTGGAGTATGCCATTTAGTACAATACCCAATATAATTCGACACAGCTGTCAATACAAGAACGAACATCGGCAACATAGGCGTTTAGAAAAATCTTCATCGACGTCGATCAAGTTCCTCGACGTGTTTCACTTCACCTTAAGGGGATGTGAAAGTGGTATCTTAAGGGTCAATCGTTCTCCGAATTGGGTGTATCAATTTGTATCAAATTTTACCTCATGAATAAGGAGACCCTGAAGTAGGTCCTGAAACTCGCGAAATTTCAATTGTTATTAAAATTCTCGAAAATAGCTATAAAGAAATTATCTTAAAATTGATATTTCATGAGTTTCAGGACCTCCCTTAAAGCCTCCATATTCGGATTGTCAAGTTTGAAGCGATTCGGTACAATCAGTCCGGAGAAATCGATCATAAACGAGACCTTTTTACGCCGATTTCACATCACCTTAAGATACTTTTCGAACTCTCGGAAACGACGGCGGCCATGTTGGAGCAGTTCGTGAGGTCGCCGCGAGCGTCGCTAGCGTCGGGTCAGGGCGAATCCGGAACCGGATTCGCGCAACGATCGGTAACGGGTCCGTTCCCGATCACGCGGCCGATAATGCGGCCCCAGAAAGAGTGCCCTCCCGATTCGGAATCGCGCAATTCGTCGCACCTGGCCCCAGAAGAGTGAAAGGACCGCGCTCGACTTCGCTCGACTTCGGCCGTTCGAGATATCTCGAAACTCGTGGCGCAATCTGCCGACCGATCGAGCCCTTGGGGGCGGCCATTACGGTCGGGAACTTTTACCGGCACTCGCCGATTTCTTAATAAGGGACCTCTTAAGGTGATATGAAAGTGATATACATATATATATTGTGACGTAGCAAAAGTCTATGTTCATCTCAAGGGATTCTCGGTGTCGAAGCGGGGAGAAGTCCCTCTGGCAATCATTAGAATAAGCTTTGTATTATATTAAAATGTATGTAAAACTTGCGACTGACTCAGCGATGCGCAGGCGCCGGGCGCATCGGGTCGTGTATATATATATAACTTTCACACACCATATGACATATATCATGTGAGATATATATGTATGATATGTCATCTATTTATTATATGTATGTATGTATTCTATTTAATATATATATTATATATATTATATATACCAAAAAGTCAAAATATTTATAAGACTTTTCTCCAAACAGGGTGCACCAAATTATCTAAAACTTTAACACGTGATTATAAAGGTTCTAAGAACGCACTGCTCGTGGAATTTCAGTTTTCGAAAGAAAATATCTTTTTTTGATTCTTGTCCGAGATTAGTAGAACATTTTTTTCGAAAAAAGAAATCTCATGAACAGCGCGCGTTACTCCTTAGGGCCTCCATAATCACGTGTTAAAGTTTCAGATAATTCGGTGCACCCAGTTTGGAGAGAAGTTTTAATTATCAAACTTTACGATGTGAATACGGAAGCTATAAGGAAGGTCCTGGTACCGAGGAAATTTGAATTTTGATTTAAAGAAAATTGTAAAATATCTATAAACAAATTTTAAAAAAATTGAAGTTTCACGGATATTAGGACCTTTCTCATAGCTTCTATATTCACATCGTATAATTTGAAACGATTCGGTAGACTCAGTTCGAAAGAAAAGTTTCATAAACGAGATCTCTTTGACGTCAGTATCACATCCCCTTAAGGGAATCTCTCGACATCGTAGTGATAGTTTACCGTGGTCGTTTCCAAGGCAATGATTTGGCTCTAGGGTCGGCGAGGTGGAAAACTATCGCTCAAAAGCATTTTCATTAACCTTTTCGCTACGGCGGATCGGCTCGTAGAAGCGCTGCCTCGGTACGAGGCAATCCCAACGAAGACGCCCTTAAATTTCACTGCCGAGAGAACGTATCTTTTACCGCCTAAGGACGTGAGGTTAATTATTAACGCTTTAATAAAATTGCAAAAAACTAACGCACAACGGATAAAAGATAAGTTTATTTATAATGCAACTAGAAAATATAATTTAATAATGTAATTTCGTATGAAAGGTTTCAAAGCACGGGTATACCCAAAGTTCTATGTCACATATCTTACATTGGCAATGCTTTGTCGTTGCACCCCATTCTTAATACAAACGATACCCTCTCTCAATCCGCTTTTTCCTTTTCTATCTGCGGTAGGGTAAATCGCCGGGAAGGGTCTACCAGTAAGCCTAAAAGGATGTTTATCCGCAGATCTAGGAGCGCCTTGTCTACAATCGTCTTTACGGTATTTCCGTAATATTAGTCTTATTAATTCAAGACGAAAAGTAGCTATTGAAATATCTTTGGGTGTTTTTTTATTTATATACACGATAAGAATTCCAATCGGCAATATCTAACAAATTAATGAAATACTTTTTAGTGTGCATCAGGCGTTAAGGTGACTATAGTCACCGTTAGTAGCGAAAGGGTTAACCCACACCAGAACCAAAATGGCGTCGAACTCCCATATTTCGATCGATATCCAATTATTGAAGGCTCTAATATGAGATAAGAAAGGGTCAGGACAATTGTACGACAATTTAGAACACTCTGGTAATCAAGAAACTTGCGTTTGAACGGCATAAAGATAAAAAAGTGTCTGGTGCACTTCTATGCTAAAGCGATGGTAATACGAGGTCTCGGAGTGAAAATTTAGTTGACTCAGAAATCACAGATGGTGCAGGGGGTCCCTCTGCAGTCAATTAGGACCTCGAAAATCATGAATCCAGAGGATTTCTGAAGTTTTACTTCGATTTCTTTATAAGCATTGTACGAAAACAACGAATGGAGTATGTCATTTGATACAATACTGAAACAATAGGAATTCCAAAGGGCAATATCTAACAAGTGACAGAAATACTTCTTAGCGAGCCTCAGGCGTTGGGTGAGTATAGTCACTGTTAGCAGCGAAAGGGTTAATATCTCCCCTTTCGGGTCCCTAGATGAACCGCGTACTTTCGAATGGCGGCCCGTCCAGAGCCGTCCTAGTTTCCTGAAGTAGCTGGTGATTTTGGTAAACTAGGTCGCCTGGTCGAAGCAACAAGGGGCGCTTGCATTCCGGGCGAATCTATCCCCGGTTCGGCCATTCCACGCCCGAGGGAAACAGTCGGAAAAATGGGCCATTCGTCCGAATCGTACCCGGACCTGTTGGCCGCGACGACTACCAAGGAAGGTATCCCAGGTCGACCTCTCCGATTTCATATCTTTTATCATATGTTATAGTAGACTCAAAACTAAGCGACACGTATTTTTTTTTTATCTGCCATTAAACACTTTAAGGGGGTGAAACCACCATCCAAAGTGAGGCATATGTCAAGGGGCGATTTGGCAGTTTCACCCACAAGAACATAATATTTTCTAACCAATCCACCTGGAATGGCTTTCTCATAAAGAGAAATGAAAAATATAATTATCTCAATTGAAAAAAAAAAAAAATTAAGGGGTGAACCACCCCTCACAGGCCTTACTTTGGATGGTGGTTTCACCCCCTTAAAGTGTTTAATGGCAGATAAAAAAAAATACGTGTCGCTTCGTTTTGAGTCTACTATAACATATTACAAAAGAAACCAAATCGGAGAGATCGACCTGGGATACCTTCCTTGTCAGAGGAATACAGAAAACGCCGGGAAATGGCGGCGCGGACGAAGAGATGGCGGAGAGCAAAGAAAGGGAGTCTACAGAGGAGATGAAACGATCTAACGATCTACGAGATGCACTTGGCTGCAGCTTACGAGGTGACATCTCGACTTACGACAAACGATTTAATGGAAGGGGATGAGAAGATAGAAGAGACTCCTTTGTCAAGACTTCATCGACAATGACTAATTCTTCATTCGCTAAACCTACCTCAATGTCTATCCAAGCTACCCCTGCCTTCTTGAATTAAGACTTCGACCAATTTGACATTCTTAACCCGTAATTATAAATCGAAGCTAGATGTCTTAAGGTGATATGAAAGGATCATTATATATGTGCCCATAATTATGAAAGTGGTCTAAGTCATATATTTTTTGTTTCGAAATTACATTGAATTAATTTCGTTTGAAATAATATGGCGTGAAATAACTGATACTCATTTTTTTTTTTAATTTTGACTTAGACCACTTACATAATTATGGGCACATATATATATAACGTCAAAATATTTATACAACTTTTCTCTAAACTGGATGCACCGAATCGTTGGAAACTTCAGCATGTGATTATGGAAGCTTTAAGAAAAAACGGGGTGCTCGTAAAATTTCATTTTTCAACAAAACATGAATGTGTATTTTTGGTCGTAGTCTGGGATAAGTAAAAAATATTGGGATTAAAAATGAAATTTCATGACCATCGCGTTCTTCCTTAGGGCCTTCATAATTACGTAATGAAGTTTCAAATGACTCGGTGTACCCAGTTTGGAGAAAAGTTTTATATATATCATGAAGTTTTATATATATATAGAATTACCCTTTCATATCACCTTAAGGGCCAGTCGCGGCAGCCGTGATTAACGTGAAATTCCTGAACTATGATTAGTTAATCTCAAATTAGTGAAATTCGTGTTGAACCGACGAGAATTGAGCAAATTGGGGATTAAAATCCGAGGTCGGGTAACTAACCGAAACAGGGTGATTAACTCTAATTGCGCATTAAGTAATCCTTGGTTAAGGGTTTCAGCTCGAATGTTAGTGCAATCGGCCCCGAGGAATGGGAACCCTAGTAGCACAAAATATGTGTCCCATATTTTCTATCAATTTAACGGATATCGTACATCTTGTATATGTTTAGCAGACATTTGAAATATTTGCAAAACGTTTACTTTAGAGTATTATCCCTATAATATTCATATAATATTACCTCCATGTGTTTTCATAATATTTTTCTACGAGATATACAAAACATTTCGTTTGATTGTAATACAAGTATTTTTTTAAATATTATGTTCCGAATACATTATAAACGCTTTAAAAATATTTAAAATCAAAATCACACGTTTTCCTTCCATAATAAAATAGCGGAACGAAGGTATTAGAAAAATTCCTCGTGTTTTTTAATACCAAATGGAGTGTCCGATAATAGTCGTGGAGTAAAAAAATGTATTAATATTATGTTCATAGGTTAACAAATATGATTTCTATATATGTTTAGGAATTCTTTGAAACTAAATATGTCATTGAGACTCAACAAATGTTTCAAATATCTTCGAATGAAATCTACGAGAAATCTAAGAAAATCTGTCGCTCGAGATATTTAGCAAAGATTACAAAGAAATATATAGAAATTATTCTAAGCTACTAGGGCAAGCTGTCTCTGCTTTCTTGAACTAGGGTCTTACACCTAGACTAATCGCCAACAATGTTGCTAGCTCCGACTCGTAATTATAAATCGAAGCTCAACATCCTAACGGCCAGTTAAGTAACTGGTGATGAACGTGAAATTTCTTAACAATGAGTAGTTAATTTCGGCTTAGCGAAAGTCGCGTTGCGCCGACAAGAATTACGCAAATTGCGGATTAATATCCTCAGTCAGGTAACCAGCAGCAATCGGGTGATTAATTATGATCAAGCGTTAATTAATCCTCGGTTAAGGATATTAAGGTGATATGAAAGGGTCATTCCACATGTATAAAAGAGTTCCAGCTTGTTTAAGACAGGCGTTTTAATTAAAAAAAAAAAAACAGTATGTTCTTTTTTCAGCCGCACGGAAAATTGCATGAAAAGGAGAGACATTTAGAGTGGATAAAGAAGAGAATAAAAGGCAAAGCAAAAGAAGGGAAGGGAACATTGCATGAAAAGGAAGGACATTTAGGGTGGATGAAGAAGAGAAGAAGAGGCAAAGGAAGGAAAGGAAATCCTCAGAGGGACAGAAACGATCCGCCTGGTGCATTTGGATGCAGCTTACGAAGAGACCTCTCGACTTATGTCAAAGATCCGATGGAAAGGGACGAGAAGAAAGAAGGGGCCCTTTTCTCAAGACTCCAATGATAATGACTAATGCCCCTTTATTCTCCGCGCAGAGAAAAATGTTCACTTGCAAAGACTTATTTCCTTCTAGACGATGAAAAAGAAATCTGAAGCACGCGAACGAGTGATCCAAGGGAATGAGGTAAAAGAGACGGAAGACAAAAGGGAGCGGAACTTGCGGCAGCAACAATGTGAATAATGTTGCAACGTTCGAGAATACAACATCTTCGAAGATGTAATATAAATAGACGACAATAAGGAAAGAGTCCTTTTTGCGACAATTGCTTGTACCACTTTCTTCTCTTCCTCTGTTGAGAAAAATGCTTCCTCATGAATTCATTATTCTAACGACTGTTTAGGACCAACGTCGCCATCTGTGACGTTTATCTGTAACTAAATTTTTGCTCGAAAAACACGCGTTAGCTCCAGGACAAGCCAGGATTCTCTTGCAATCGTTGGTGAAACTATTTACCATATTTTCCCATCTGACTCTGTAATAGTCCATTTCTACGGTATTCTAAATTGTTCGAGCTAGATTTTGAAACTCTTCATTTTCAATTCTAAACCTCCAAGAAGCGCAAAACATCAAAAACGTACCCGGACCACGTCAGGTGGTTCTAGTCCATGATAAATAAATAAATTTCTCGACGAAAAATGAAATTTCATGAGTTTCAGGACCTACTTTAGGGCCTCCACATTCCCGTGGTGAAATTCGAAACGAATTGGTCCCCCCAATTCGGCGAATACTTTCCCCAACGGTTTGACTTCTCAGACACATATAAGCTGGTTCTTTCATATCAGCTTAAGGTGATATGAAACTGTGATACATACATACCAAAAAGTGAAAATATTTATAAAACTTATCTCCAAACTGGGTGCACCAAATTATCTAAAACATTAACACATGATTATGGAGGCTTTAAGGAAGAACGGCGCAGCCCTTGAAATTTCATTTTTCGAAAAAAAAAGCCTTTTCTGGTTTTTGTCCGAGATAAGTACATTTCTTTTGTCGAAAAAAGAAAATTCACGAGCAGCGCGTTATTCCTCAGGGCCTCCATAATAGCGTGTTAAAATTTCAGATAATTCGGTGCCCCCAGTTTGGAGAATACAATANTCTTCCGAATACATTATAAACGTTTTAAAAATATTTAAAATCAAAATCACACGTTTTCCTTCCATAATAAAATAGCGGAACGAAAGTATTAGAAAAATTTCTCGTGTTTTTTGATACCAAATGAACTGTCCGATAATACTCGTGAAGTAAAAGATGTATTTTTATCATGTTAATAAGTTAAAAAATATTTCCCCATGTTTATAAATTATTGAAACTAAATATGTCATTGAGATGTTCAACAAATATCTCAGATATCTTCGAATGAAATCTACAAGAGATCTTAAAAAAATCCGTCGCTTGAGATATTTAGCAAAGATTACAAAGAAATATTTAGAAATTATTCAATACTACTAGGGTAGTTTCCCCGATGCGAATGTGATTAACCCTTTCGTTACCTTGGACGAGATATCTCGCAACTCAATACTGGCCGATTAACGCTTTTGACGAGATATCTCGCGACCCGATACTGGCCGGTCAACGCTTTTGACGAGATATCTCGCGATCCGGTAGTAGCGGATTAACGCTTTTGACGATAATCTAGCTTTCTAGCACCAATATTTTGACATGCTAGATGAATATATTTTATAACTAATTCTATTCGTACAGCTAAAAGGAAGAAATAAGTACAGCTACTACCGGATCGCGAGATATCTCGTCAAAAGCGTTGATCGGCTACTACCGGGTGGCGAGATATCTCGTCAAAAGCGTTGATCGGCCAGTATCGGGTCGCGAGATATCTCGTCGAAAGCGTTGATCGGCCAGTATCGTGTCGCGAGATATCTCGTCAAAAGCGTTAATCGGCCAGTATCGGGCCGCGAGATATCTCGTCAAAAGCGTTGATCGGCCAGTATCGGGTCGCGAGATATCTCGTCAAAAGCGTTAATCGGTCAGCATCGGGTCGCGAGATATCTCGTCCAGGGTAATGAAAGGGTTAAGATCCGAGCGATCCGATGCCTCGTTTAATCGAAACGTGTCAGGGAAACTGCTTACTCGGGTCGACTCGATACATCGAAAAGTAGAACGAGGGACACAAATCCGAAACACGGGAGCAGAGATCAGGGGGAAAGGGGCGACAAAGGGGAGCAGCACTTGTGGCAGCAACGACGTGCACGATGCACTCGGGTGCAGCTCGCGAGAAGGCATCTCGACTTCGGACAAAGATCTAACGGAAAGGGGGCGAGAAGAAAGAAGGCAGGGGGGCAGAGAGAAAGAGAGAGAGGGAGAGGCTCAAAGGGGTAATGAGGACAGTGGGTGGGAAGTGGTTGCAGATCTAGGTTACCTGTATATTATGCAACGCCGCGATACCGCTGCAATTTCCCGCGCACCGGTGCACCGCGCAGAGGTGCACCGAGGCCTGAGCGATTGCACGTGTAAGCGCTCGAAACGGCGCCGTTTCGCCTCTTTTTTTTTTCCCCCTATCTCTTTCCCTCTCTTTCCCTCTCTTTCTCTCTCCCGCTACTGGATACGACCAACAACGGGCGGACCCACCTGATGCGGCCGCTCCCTCTCTTCGCTCCTCGTTGCAGCGGCATTATTTTCGACATCGACTCTCCTCCGATTTGCGCATTTCACGCGGTTACATAATAATCGGGTTTCCGAGGAAGGTCGGCGATGTTGGAAGCGGCTTCCCGAGGATGTTTTCCTTCGCGCGTAAGCCGGACCCCGGGAATAGTCTTCGCATCTATCGGGTCTTATTGGGTTGGTGCATACGTTCGTGCGTTTTTTTTTTTAAACTAGGAAAAGTAATTACAAAGAAACGTACAAACTTATGCCCCAGCCCAATAAAATCCGAAAAATGCGAAGATTACCCCCGGGGATCGGATTACGTGCGAAGAAACATCCTCGGGAAGTCCCTTTCGACATCAACTACCTTTTTTATATCACCTTAACGATTACTTCT
This sequence comes from Orussus abietinus, assembly GCF_000612105.2. Classification (NCBI taxonomy): domain Eukaryota; kingdom Metazoa; phylum Arthropoda; class Insecta; order Hymenoptera; family Orussidae; genus Orussus; species Orussus abietinus. The sequence continues at coordinate 20,628 of NW_019394540.1, read as the reverse complement.
AACTAAAACTATTGGGTTGGTGCATACGTTCGTGCGTTTTTTTTTAAATAGGAAAAGTAGTTACAAAGAAACGCACGAACTTATGCACCAACCCGATAGTCTTAGTTGGAAGTCATCGTTAAGGTGATATAAACGGGTTATTCTATATATATATCGTATCGGGGGTTATATATATATATATATATACCAGACCATATACCAGATATGTAATGCGAGCGATTAGGAGAAAGTAACGCGAGACGTTTTTACCTATTCTAATTGCATTTTGAGCCTCCCTCGCCTCTGGAACCAACTAGAGGCAGAAACCCGGAAAATGGCGAAATCTCGAAACCTTATAAATAGAACCTGCAAGCGCGAGTGCACCTGCTGCATGTTGCACTCGCGAAACGACTAATCGCGCGTACGGAAAGTCGAGGGAATGATAGCGCGAGAAAAATTCCTTAGAAATGGGGATTTACAGAAAGGAGACGGAGAAAAATGGGTCTTTCGAAGCTCTTCGACTTTTCTGCGGCTTGAGGTGAAGTGAAACACGTCGAGGAACTTGATCAACGTCGATAAAGATTTTTCTAAATACCTACGTTGCCGATGTTTGTTTATATATTGACAGCTGTGTCGAATTATATTGGGTAGTGTACTAAATGGCATACTCCACCTGTCGTTTACGTACAATAATTATAGAGAAATCGAATTCATGGTTTCCGAGAGGCCCTAATTGACCGCAGAAGGACCCCCTGCGCCATCTATGATTTTCATGCCAACTAAATTTTCACTCCAAGACCTCATATTACCATCGTTTCGGCATACCAGCGCGTAAGACACATTTTTTCCCTTTATCCCGTTCAAACGCGAGTTTCTCGATTACCAGAGTGTTCTAAATTGTCGTACAATTGTCCTGACCCTTTCGTATCTCATATAGAAGCCTTCAATAATTGGATATCGATCGAAATATGAGAACTCGACGCCATTTTGGTTCTGGTCTGGGTTAAGTTAAAAAATTGTTTTAAAGAATTCAAATTTTGAAAGTCTCAGGACAATTCCTAGGTGCTCACGAGTCATGTGTCAAAGTTTCGGACAGTTCTATCCAATACCCTTAAAAACAAAAAAAGTGTCTTACTCGAATCGACTGATTTCAGGGGGCGTTTCACTTAACCTTAAAAAATCTTGAATAAAATCTGGAAACACTCGGTTTCTCTCGCTTTTTCTTTTCCGATAGAACCCGATTCGCTGGGCTCTCTAGAAATGAAATCTGGGCCACCCTGTTTGCTGAAGCAATAACTTGCTCATTAGATAAGTGGAATTAATTTTCCGCGGGTACTCTCTTCGCCCAATTCCTCCCTTCCAGCTTCTTCTCCCTCGTTTCCGCGAATCGCATACTTTTGGCACTTCCCTTCGTTCCTCCACATACACCATATATTTCTTCGCGTTCTCTGCACGTTCTACCCTCGAGGGTAACGAGGGTATTACCCTTTTCTTGAAAGGTGCAGAAGGGTAGATGCACTTTTGTCGAGGTCCCGAAGGCCATAAAGCTCAAGAAAGTACAAGATGGTCGTTTTAGCGGGACAGTATGCGATTTTGGAGCTATTCAAATCGGATGATGATGAAAATGAAGATTTAAAGCATCCCCCATTACATCTTCTAGCAAATGATGACGATAGGGATAATATATGATGCAGTAATACATATTAATTCTAAATAAATAAATTGCAAATCACTACATAATTTCTAAGAAATAGTGATTGTACTGTTTTTCAAAGATTACGTACAAAATTGAAACGCTAAATCGACCTATACACGGAGAAAATGTATTAAGCATTGTTTCTATTTATATTAACTTGAGATCTTCGGACAAGCTTTGTATTTTCTTGTTTGTTGGTCTTTTCAAGTTTCAAATTTGCCGCCGAATTCACGGTCCACGCTATTAGTTTGTTCGTTTAGCTTACACTTTCTACACTTTTCGAAAAAGTGTTGAAAGTGTAAGCAAAACGAACAGCGACGTCTGCGTCACTTCCGTCAAAACGAACACCAATAATATATGATGCGGTAATACATATTAATTCTAAATAAATAAATTGCAAATCACTACATAATTTCTAAGAAATAGTGATTGTACTGTTTTTCAAAGATTACGTACAAAATTCAAACACTAAATCGACCTATACACGGAGAAAATGTATTAAGCATTGTTTCTATTTATATTAACTTGAGATCTTCGGACTAGCTTTGTATTTTCTTGTTTGTTGGTCTTTTCAATTTTCAAATTGCCCACCGAATTCACGGTCCACACTATTAGTTTGTTCGTTTAGCTTATTACTTTCTACACTTTTACGAAAAGTGTAGAAAATGTAAGCAAAACGAACAATCGTGGATAGAATGTGTAGAGGAAGTGTACCTCGGGGTAGATGCCCTGGCAAAACGAACAGCGATGTCTGCGTCACTTCCGTCAAAGCGAACACCAAAGTTTACACTTTTCCTAAAAGTGTAGAAAGTGTAGGCAAGACGAACAGACCCCATACCGTGGAGCATCGCGTTCAGCCAGGTGCATAAAACTGGCACCGCCACCTTTAACACTAGGTTTACGGGACCCGTCAATTTGACAAAATTCAAACTTCGAAAAGAAATACCGAAAAAACCATAGCATTAACTTTAACCATTTTTGTATCGTAAATTAATCATTTCATCCAAGGAGTTTGTACACACAATTATTTTTTCCTAAGCCTTCTAATTATTAAAATCTGTACGTAGTACACCTATCTCTACGAAACCCGTCAAATTGACGTACTAGCTAATTTCATAAACAATCCATACATATTTGCTTCGTTGCAGTGAGTTTAAGGCGAAGATGAGAGTGAAAGTTTGAATTGAAAGTGGAGAAATAGAAGGATCTTCGGATAGTGAAGAGGAAAACTTCTTGAAAGGGTGTCGTAGCAAGAAAAGGATGCGCATTCTTTCTACTTCTGACTCCGAGGATGAGAGGACGAGCATTCCAATCATTTCCGTGATAATTTTTAAAAAAGGACTTTTTACTTATTAATCATTTATTTAAACGTAAAGCCTAGTGTTGTTTAATTCAGACTTAATTTGAATAAATCGATTTTTTAAAGAAAATGCGTGTTTTCGTTTGCCCGTCAATTTGACGGGTGCTCGTAGAAACAGGTATATAAAAAACGCCCGTAAACCTAGTGTTAAGGTGCATAAAACTGGCCCCCCCCCCCCCCCCCACCTTTACAAAATTCAAATTTCTTTGTCTTAACATTTTGTGCTCTTTATGTGCTAATTATGTGCTACATTCGCAAATTCGTTATCCCTCGGGAGTGCATCGGCGCTCGCGAGATAATACCACGTGGCCTATCTAGTATCATCGGTTACGTAAGGGCAGAGCGCTAGCATTAAGGCTGGCCTACGGTCACGTAAGCGTCAAACGATCGGTGCAGTTACGAAACCGACCGAACCTACTCGGAAACCGCCGTCGAAAGGAAAAGTCCCGAGACCGAAGGGAAAACTTTCCCGCGTACGTAAGCTACACGTACCTAACCTCCTTCGCCCATTTTTTAACGTAATCTCTTCCTACGCGATATGTAAGGTACAACAATTTTTGGTAATAAGGCCCACGTGGATAGCAAGACCCCTGATTACATTGGACGTATGAATCTGGAATTCAGTTTGAGGCACAAACAAAATTAACAGGCTTATCGGAACGTTGATGTAGACGTGTGTGTCACGTTGAGTTTTGTTTATGGTATTTTTTTTTTTTTTTTTTACAGAAACCAGAGCAGTTCAAAAAGATAAACAAATTCCGAAATCCTGAAAATTTGGATCTTTCGACTGTAGTGGGTTTTCTGACGTTGGGAAAATTCAGAGCCTCTCAGAATACAACACTTCGAATACAACACTTTTTTTTAAGGGTATTGGATCAAACTGTCCGAAACTTTGATACGTGACTAATGATCATTCAAGAATTGTCCTGATACATTCAAATTTTGGATTTTTGATATACAATTTCTGCTCTGATATGAGAATCGAAAGGGTCAGGACAATGTTACGACAATTTAGAACACTCTGGTAATCGATAAATTCCCATTTGAGCGGGATAAAGGTAAAAAAAAGTGTCTTTATGCGCTTCTATGCCAAAAAGATGAGAATATAAGGTCTCGGAGTGAAAATTTAATTGACCTGGAAATCACAGATGGCGCAGGGGGTCCCTCCGCAGTCAATTAGGGCCCCAGAAAGCATGAATCCAGAGGATTTCTGGAGTTTGACTTCGATTTCTTTATAATTATTGTACGAAAACGACAGGTGGAGTATGCCATTTGGTACAATACCCAATATAATTCGACACAACTGTCAATATAAAAACGGACGTCGGCAACATAGGTATTTATAAAAATCTTCTCTATGGACGTCGATCAAGTTCCTCGACGTGTTTCACTTCGCCTTAACGGCGACATATAATCTGCGAACCAGGAAACGTTAAGTAGGTAATGCGATCGCGTATCATTCCGCTTTGGCGTATTATCTCTCGAGGTTCTCGCGTGTCTTGCGATCTTACGCACGCGCCGCAGAATATTTCGTTACCCGAGGCGCATAAGCAGGCCCTCCCCCTTGACCGAAACCTGCAGGTAACCAAGACCATCCCTCCTGGCCGTTGGCGCGCGCGGATGCAATTATGCAATTGCACAATTGTATGCCGCCGGTAATGGAAGCCGCAGGAGCCCGAAGGCTGGCGGACAGCTCGAGCAAGAACGATACCCCAAGACTTGGAGAAATACCCAATCACCGTAGCGTGTGCAGAGATAATAGGCCGAGCTATTGTCACCTGCTGAGAGATAAAAGGCAACACGAGAGATAAAAGGGAACGCGAGAGATAAAACGGAACGGGAGAAATAGAAAGGAACGGGAAAAAGAAACGGAAATATTGTTGTATTGAATGGCGAGGTGTAGAAGGTGTACACTGTTAAACGAAAAGTATTATAATTTTATAACATTTTTCTTANGTGTAGATCAGGACTTGATATTAAACGTTTTTTCTTTAGACAAACAAATTTGACAAATGTTTCGGACACGATTTTAGAGACAGCTGCGTTCAAGTGCAGTTGTCACCTGTATAAAGGTAATAATTGATCGCAGAAAAAAATATCGGCGAAATAAAAAGAGTGAATAGTGTTATCAATCATTACGCCGTGAAAAGAGTTGATCCGCACCTGTGCTCGAGTGCAATTGTCATCTGTGCAAACGTAAGAATGGATGCAAAAGAAATATAACAAATTTTGAAAACGGTAGGTACTGGTGGATACTAATGGTGGATAGCAATACAAAAAAAAAATGACGTTTCCGGATCAATTGTACCGACATTTACGCTTGAGCGCAATTGTCATCCACGTGTAGGTAAAAATGAGTGCAGAAAAAACATCGAAAAAGTTAATGAGTAAAAGGGAGTAAAAGAAAAATCGAGGAAATTATTATAAAATGAATCAGCCTATAAACGCGATCAATTCCTCTTCCCCTCGAAGAATTATTATCGCCTGGCTTCTGCATTGTCGGGAGTTCAATTACCTCTACACCATGCACGAGTTGAAATAATCTCTAGTTACTTGTTATGTTATTCGGCCATGCCGATGAAATTACGGTGATTCACCGGAATACGTCATCGATGTTAGTCATGGGCATAAGACTCACCGAATGAGTCGAATAAAACAATTGTGCATGTCAACAATGAGTGCGCTAACATCGCTCGAACAGTCATCGCAATTCCCAACGTTAATTTGTTCATATTTGTAAGGTGTAGATGAGTCTAAAAAATTCAGGAAAATTCCTAGCGTCCGGAAAATCTGCAAAATGCATTAGGTACCCTACTAAGATATAACTGTTAAAAACAATTACATCTAAAAATAAACACTGTGTAAATTAGGGACTAACATGTATTATTAACGATAACGCAAAGTGACTGACTCAATTTCGGTTTTAAAAAAATACTCGTAATTACCTAGCTGAAATCATGATCTTTCATATGCTAAGCGAAATATGTTGTCATTAGACGTGCAAAACTTTGACATGGGCACGAGACCCATTAAGTTACTTAAAACTCATAAAACCTAAATGCCCACGGTACTTGTAAAATTTTTCAAATCTATTAAATCCATAAAACCCATAAAATTCCTAAAATCATTAAACCCCTAAATGTCTAAAGTCATATCATTCTTGCAGTCTCTTTAACAGGAAAAAGTATCCTATTGTTCTTGATCTTTCCATTTTTTACATGGTCACGTGTTCACTCGTGCACGTGCACGGCGTGACACGGCAATGGCGAAATCATTTACAAGAGAGACTGGAACTCTATATCCACGTTTGGAGTATATGTGCCCCATAATGCCCGCGAGTGTATGTATGCACGTCCGGTAAACCGGGCACATGCACTTGCACATGTGCAGGATTTAAGTAGACTCGTTTGAATACATAGCGACGGTGTCGACTTGTCGGGGCAAGTGTATCGGCAATCCCGAATGCGAAACTTTCCACTTTTCTCCTTTATTTTCCTTTCCTGGACTTCCTTCGGACGTCACGCGACTGTTGAGTCTAGACCACGTGGTCGGCGTACCACGTGACAACTGTCAGATCCTTTAAGAAAATGCCGACTTTTGTATTATACTTGTACAAAGTGACCCACACTACCTGCCCAGCCTTGTTAAAATCGAAAAGAATGGTTTTTATGGAAAACCTAAAAAAATTGTCATAAATAAATCCCTCGTAAAGTACAACTTTGCACTTTATTCGTTCTGAAAGTGAAAATGTAAAACTTTTATCCAAACTGGGGATACCGAATCACTGGAAACTTTAACATGTGATTATGGAGGACCTAAGGAAAAACGCGGTGCTCGTGAAATTTCAATTTTCAAAAAAAATATATATATTCTTGGTTCTAGGTGAAAATGTTTGTAAAACTTTTATCCAAACTGGGGAAACCGTATCATTTGAATCTTTAACACGTGATTATGGAGGTCCCAAGGAAGAACCTGATGCTTATGAAATTTCATTAAACGAGAAAAGAAAAAGTACTCTTGATTCTGTACTGGGTTGAATAAACAAATTTCTCATACAAAATGAAATTTCATGAGCAGTACATTCTTCCTTGGGGTCTCCATAATCACAAACTGATGTGTCCACCGATTCGGTACATCCAGTTTGGAGAAAAGTTTTATAAAGAAAGGAACCCTTCAGTCCATATAATTCTCAACATAGCCTGTAAAAGACTTCGACATAAATATAAATGTCGGTAATTGGACGGGCCAGCTTATGTTACCACTTGCGTATTCAAAGCTGCATTACCACCAAAAAGGGTATACATGAATTTCACTTTATCGACGTCGATTAAATTTCTTAGCGCCTTTCATATCCTCTTAAGGCCTACAATAGTAGATTTTAAGTAAGATCGAAATTTCGACTCGGGGAGAAAGAATTTTCTGAGGTAGCGAAATCGTTCCATGACCTAGGAATAATTATCCGAATAAATAACTATCGAAATTGCCCCTTTTAAGGGAAGGCCGTACAAGCACGTTCCCTTGTATCCGTCAAACAATGCCAAAATAATTACGGAATTTTGTGCGAGACAAGGAACGGTTGTCCTAGGTCACGGAATCCTTCCACGATTCCCGGGTAATTGTCCAAATGAACAATTAATCACGGGATATCCCTGTTTAAGGAGGAATTGTACACGTTATATGCCTAACAAACGATGCTTCAGAAAATCGGAAATATGTTTCATGGAACGCGACAAAACGAGGAACGGCTTTACGAGATTATACAATCGTTGCATAACCCTTACGTAATTGTCGAAATGAAGGAATTAATAACAAAATTGCCCACTTTAAGGAGGTATTGGTAAACGGTATCTAATAAACGATGCACCATAAATTAACGAGTATTTAATAAGGAGTAATTATTAAGCTAACAATAATGAGACGAGGAACGATTTTCTCAGATAATGAAATTCGTTGCGTAATCTTTGATTACACTTGTCCAAATGAAGAGTTAATTGTGTAAATGTAATTCTTCGGGGAAGAATTGTTAACGTTTTCATGTAACAAACGTCACATCAGTGGTCTGGGAATTTTCAATGAAAAATAGCTCAACGAATGATTTTTCTTAAGCCACGAAATCACTGCCATCGACAAATAGAATATTAATAACAAAATTACCCTCATTGAAGATGAATTATCATTGCTATTGCGCGACATACACATACTAACACGTATATACTGTACACCATGTACACATTTCCACTGCTGCCCGCAGAAATAAACATTTGGTTTGTTCAACAAAATCGCTTGATTGGCCATATTTGGTGAATTTCAGAAAATTTCTCGGTCGAATAAATTGAATTTTAATTCACTTTGACAAACTCGTTCTCTTTAACCAACGCAAGTGCGTTGGTTAAATCGTTTCGTTAATTCTATAAACCATTTCCAGTTAAGCCAAACATCTTATTTAAATGTACCAAATTACTAATTATTATTAATTTCGCGTGATCTACCGCAGCACCTTTATGTGATCAAGTAAAAGTTATTAATTAAAGGATTTTATCGTGGCAGCCAAATATTCAGCTGTCCACACAATAACCATATGAAATAGTTGAACCAACAAAAAATATTATTGCTTCGACCAAAAAATTTGTTCTCAAGAAATTTCAACGTTTCGAGCGAATCCTCGAGATTGCAACAAGAATGTTACGAGATTGCCAAATTAATCGTCGAAATGAAACCTCGACAACGAAGTCGCCCTCCTCATAAGTGTGTTGTAAACATTACAACGCCACCAACAAACAACTCTCCGAATATTCGGAAGTTTCCACAAGAAGCGACGAATCGAGGAGAGTGACTCCTCGAGTTGCAAAATCGCTGCACAATCGTTCCAAACAAATTCTCCAAACGAAGGCTTCCGCGGTACCGCTCTGTTCGAAAAGAAATTATAAACATTATCAAATCGATGCCATCAATAATCACCGTTGCAGAAATTACCAATTCCAACGAGAGGTAAGTAACAAATTGAGAAACAATTTCCCGAGGCCGTGAAATTGCTGCACAGTTGCAGACTAATCTTTGAATCCTTCAATTATTGTCGAATCACTGGTAAATATATATATATATCCGAATACCAAGAATATATATTTTTGTTAAAAAATGAAATTTCATGAACACCACGTTCTTCTTTAGGACCTCCATAATCACGTGCTGAAGTTTCAAATCATTCGGTGCAGTATGTTTGGAGAAAAGTTTTATATATTTTATATNCGCTGAAGTGTTCAACGAATCGGTGCATCTAATTTGGAGAAAAGTTTTATAATTATATTGACATTTAATATATATAGAATGAACCTTTCATATCACCTTAATTTTTCAATTTCAATTACTGTCGAATCACCGGAAAATAGTGTCCCATATATATATCCGAATACCAAGAATATATATTTTTGTTAAAAAATAAAATTTCATGAACACCACGTTCTTCTTTAGGACCTATAATCACGTCCATAATCACGTGCTGAAGTTTCAAATCATTCGGTGCAGTATGTTTGGAGAAAAGTTTTATATATTTTATATGGATATTTTGACGTTTTATACATATAGAATGAACCTTTCATATCACCTTAATTTTTCAATTTCAATTACTGTCGAATCACCGGAAAATAGTGTCCCATATATATATCCGAACACCAAGAATAATCTAAAAAATGAAATTTCATAAACACCACGTTCTTCGTTAGGACCTACATAATCACGTGCTGAACTTTCAAATGATTTGGTGCACTAAGTTTGGAGAAAAGTTTTATAAATGTTTTGAAGTTTCATATATATAGAATGACCCTTTCATATCACCTTAATATTTTGATTCGTAGCATCGGTCTATCAAAGGTCTGGATTACCCTCATTGTTCACTAAACGGACCTTCTCATGACCAGCTGAAGACTTATTAAAATTTCAACTAGGGATAAACATTACTATATTACGTCTTTACTAATAATAGCTGTAATAATACCGACATTTTTAGGAGGGGTAACAAATGAAGAAACGATTTTTCTTAAACGAAGGCTTAACTACGATATTGCTGTCTTCGGAAATAAATTATAATCATTGTCGCGTAGTCGATAATCCCCCCCCCACACAATTCGGAAATTTCAACGAGATGCTTAACAAATAGGAGAATTTTCCAGGGTCATGAAATCGCTATACAATAGCTGGATAATCGTCGAAACAAAGGGTTAACAACGAAACCACTCTCTTTGAAATAAATAATGATCCTTATCGCACAATCAATAATAGCCGTCCGAAAAAATTCAAGAGTATTGTTGAATAGCAACGAATCAAAAATTAATCGTAAACGTGTGACACAACTGATGAATAATAAAACTTGATATAAATAAACATGAAATAAAACAACGGAGTCGCTATCTTCGGAAATGAACTGTAATCGCGCTATCGATAAATTTTAGAGGAAGATAACAAGTGAAGGAACGATTTTCCAAGTTCATGAAATAGCCACACAATGGCTGAATAATCATTAAGACAAAGTAATTACAACTCGTGACCGGATAGTTTGAAATAAAATGAAAAAAATGTTCACAAAACATACGTCAACGGTAATCGCGTTATCAATCTTTAACGCAATAAACAAAGCCCAATTTTCGCTATTTTTACCGCACGCTTAAATAAAATGTTTCAGTAAAACCGTCCTTTTTGCGTATGATTTTATATGTAGAAAAAAAAAAGATTTAAATAATCCACCGTGAACCATTGTAGATATACTATATATCGCTATAGCGAGTGTATGTAATTAAAATAGAATACCGCAAGAATCTTTAAGGACAAGGTCAAATTAAATGTCTTACGGCGGGACAATGTTAAAATACGTCATTTTATCTGAAATTTTTTCACCGTACAACCTTTCAGTGGAAAAAAAAGAAAAGAAAGAGCAATATTTTTTTTCGTCCATTTTGACGAAACGTTCCCCTGGCGCTATGCATGTCGAATAATCGCCCAAACAAATAAACGTCCACGATAACGGAATCGCCCTCCTCGAAATAACTTTGGAACGTTATCGCTGCACCGGGTATATCTATCGAAGAAAAATTTGGGAAATTTCCTCGAGGGGGCAATAAACCGAGGAACGCAATTACCGAGTATCCGTCCAACGAAAGTTCTCCTCTCCGGGGATCACATGTAAACATCGTCGCGCCAGCAACAAACAAAGCTCCAGAAAATATCGGAGTCTTGTCGCTATTATGACTTCCGGAGGGCTCTGTGAGCCTGGAATCCAGTTCGAGGCACAAACAAAATTAACAATGCTTATTGGAAAGTTTCTGCAGTGAGAAAAATGCGACACTTGAAATCGAATAAATGTGCCCATTCAAAAATCGGATAGTTGACTCAAGTGAAATTTTCAATGGTTAAAATAATAATATGTTATAGTAGACTAAAAACTAAGCGACACGTATTTTTTTTTTATCTGCCATTAAAAACTTTAAGGGGGTTAAACCACCATCCAAAGTAAGGCATGTCAAGGGGCGATTTGACAGTTTCACTCGCAAAAACGTAATATTTTTTAATCAATCCACCTCGAAAAGCTTTCTCATAACAAGAAATGAAAAATATAATTATCTCAATTAAAAAAGGAAAAAAATTATGGGGTGAGCCACCCCTCACAGGCCTTACTTTGGATGGTGGTTTCACCCCTTTAGAGTGTTTAATGGCAGATAAAAAAAGATACGTGTCGCTTAGTTTTTGGTCTACTATAACATATTATAAAAGAAATCAAATCGGAGAGATCGACCTGAGACATACCTTCCTTGTAAGTGTTACCGCAAGTGAGCTGCGCGCGCAAAGTTTCTGCACTGAGAAAAATGCGGTACTCGAAATCGAATAAATGTGCCCATTCAAAAATCGGATAGTTGACAAGTGAAATTTTCAATGGTTGAAATAATTATTTCTTTAGGGGAATCAAAAGTGAAACAATTTCAACTAAACGAAATATGTAGAAATAAGTAAAAGTCTACTAGGTTCATACACGACTAAAATTTATTCCTCTCCAGTTGTACATTTTTCCCAGTGTGTGATGTAGACCTTCGTGTTATATTGAGTTTTGCTCGTAGCATTTTTCTTAACGAAAGCCAGAGCTGTTCAAAAAGACGTTTGTCATGTTGAGTTTTGTTCGTGACATTTTTTTTATTCTACAAAAACCAGAGCAGTTCAAAAAGTTAAACAAATTCCAAAATCGTGGAAATTTGAATAGTTCGACTCTAATGGGTTCTCTGCCGTTAGGAAAATTCGGAGCCTCCCAGAACCTCGAAAACGTTAAAATGGTCATTTTCGGAATTTCTCTAGTATTTTTTTTTTTACAAAAACCAGAGCAGTTTAAAAAGATGAACAAATTCCGAAATCGTGGAAATTTGATTAGTTCGACTCTAACTGGTTCTCTGACGTTAGGAAAATTCAGAGCCTCCCAGAACCTCGAAAACGTTATAATTGTCATTTTCGGAATTTCTCTATTTTTCTTTTCTTCTTTAACAGCTCTGGTTTTTGTTAAATAACCTAATCAACATGTCGCGAACGTCCACATCACAGAAACATTCCAATATGCCTGTTAATTTTATTTTCTGCATCGAACTGGATTCCACTATCACACAGCCCTTTCGAAGTCGGTAAATTGCTGCAGGAACGAGGAACGATCTTCCAAACAAAGCCTCTATATACCGAAGAGAGGGAGCGAGAATTGCCCTTTACGGGAATAAATTATAAATATTGTCCTCTAGCCGACAACATCGATTCAGAAATTCTGTTTTTTTTTTTTCCCTGGGGAACCGATAAGTCGTTACCGCACACCTCTCGAATAATCGGCAATCATATTATATCGGCCTTCGTACAGGAAGAAGAGCGATAGAAAGAAAGGGAAAATTTCCGACTCGTGGTAACTTAAACTTATTTAAGGTGATATGAAAGAGTCAGCATATATATAAAGTCAAACCGTTGGGGAAAGTATTCTCCGAATTGGGGGAACCGATTAGTTAAAAATTTTACCACGAGCATATGGAGGCCCTAAAGTAGGTCTCTAAACTGCTGAAATTTCATTATTCATCAGAAATGTATTTATTTATCATGTACTAGAACCTTGGAATCGAAAATTAAGAGTTTCAGGACCTGGCTCGAACAATTTAAAATACCGTAGAAATGGAATATTAGAGAGTCAGGTGGGAAAATATGGGAAATACTTTCACCAACGATTGCAAGATACTGCTGGCTTGTCCCGTAGCTAACACGTGTTTCCAGAGCAAAAACTTAGTTGCAACTAAGCGCCACAGATGGCGACGTTGGTCCTAAACAGTCGTCAGAATAACGAATTCCCGGGATCTCGAGTTTTACGTCTCTTCATCATTACTCTACGGAAATGACATATGGAACACTTCAGTTCGTATAATTCTCAAGGTAGACTGTAAAAGACGGCAAGATAGATATAACGGTCGATAACGGGCCGCGGCGGTTTATGTTCCCACTTTAGTATTCAAAATGACGTTCCCACCAAAAACGGGTAAAGATTTTAATATATCGACTTGGATTAAATTTCTTAGCGCCTTTCATATCATCTTAATTCCTGAATAAGTATTTCCCAGATTTATAAAGAGAAGCCCATTATCGTTAGAATTCCGGAGTGACACCGCGTGTCCAATGTGATCCAACCCTAGTAGCACAAAATACTTGTCCTATATTTTATATATATTTAACGAATATCGTACATTTGAAATATTTGCAAATCGTTTACTTTAGAATATTATCTCTATAATATTTATATAATATTAGCTCCATTTGTTTTCATAATACTTTTCTATCAGATACACAAAACATTTCGTTTTACTTTAATACAAAAATTATTTAAATATTATTTTCCGAATACATTATAAACGTTTTAAAAATATTTGAAATCAAAATCACACGTTTTGCTCCCATAATGAAATAGCGGAACGAAAATATTAGAAAAATTTCTCGTGTTTTTTCATGCCAAATGAAGTATCCGATGATAGTCGTGAAGTAAAGAATGTATTTTTATTATGTTAATATGTTAAAAATATTTCTCTATATGGTAAATTATTGTAACTAAATACGTCATTCAGATATTCAAGAAATATTTCAAATATCTTCGAATGAAGTCTACAAGAATTCTTTAAAAATCCGTCGCTTGAGATATTTAGCAAAGATTACAAAGAAATATTTAGAAATTATTTTATGCTACTAGGGAAGTAAAGAAGCTGCATTAAACGTCGGCCAAAGTCTAAGGCATAAGTGGATGCATCCGTGCGAGTGCTGCCTGCAGCTGCAGGGGCCAATTCGGCAGCGGCGAAGCCCGAAATAAATAAATCTGCAATTTCGGAGGTGCGCGCGCACGAGACCCTAGAACGGCATATACCAGCTCTAGGAAATGAAGCATAACCATAGAGCATTTAGCAATTATAGACATGGAGAGGCCATTTGCTATAGTATCTGTATAGAGTTAGGTGTTACGAGGAGGTTAGATAGAGAAAGGGACCTTCTCACTCTAACAAGGAAGGTATCTCTCCGATTTGATTTCTTTTATAATGTGTTATAGTAGACTAAAAACTAAGCGACACGTATTTTTTTTTATCTGCCATTAAACACTATAAGGGGGTGAAACCACCATCCAAAGTAAGGCATGTCAAGGAGCGATTTGGCAGTTTCACCCACAAGAACATAATATTTTTTAAACAATCCACCTGGAAAAGCTTTCTCATGACGAGAAATGAAAAATATAATTTTATGAATTAAAAAAAAAATGAAGGGGTGAGCCACTCCTCACAGGCCTTACTTTAGATGGTGGTTTCACCCCCTTAAAGTGTTTAATGGCAGATAAAAAAAAAAATACGTGTCGCTTAGTTTTTAGCCTACTATAACATATTATAAAAGAAATTTATATATACCTTGCTTGTAAGTGTTACCGGACGTGAGCTGCGCGCGCATTAGTAGGCTTTCGACACACGAAATTTAAACACTAAAGTGAATGGTAAAATTTGTAAAGAAATTTCTTCCTCTTTTTTTCTTCTCCCTTTCAATTGGAAATTTATCCATTTTTAAACAGTATTAACTCGGTGAATCTTGTTTCGAATCTTTTTTTTTTTTTTCGCAGCCGTAACTAACTTTTATATAAAACGTTCTTACCCCATGTTATATTAAACTAACTCTATTACTTACAAGTGAAGAGACACCCTATGATTTTTACTCTGAATGGCATTGCAGATGATACATTGTATAACTATTTTGAGGTTATGTATCTATACGGTACCTTTCGCCACAACAAAATGATACAGTATGTCCTACACTTGCGCAGTAAGAACTTCCGGTAAACACGGAGTGAGAATTGGACCTCTTTGTCTAACCTCCTCAACCTACCCCCACTCCTACTACTCCTCTCCATGTCTATAAACTCTATGGAAGCAACAAACGTCGAGAAAGCTAGGAAACAAATTCTCAAACAAAATTCCACTCGCTCGTAGATGCGGCCACGTGAATGCGACGTGCTATGGGACCTCCTGAAGGGATTACGCGAGGCATAAAAAAAAAATGACAAAGATAAACCGCCCTACATAACCTGTTAACGAGTAAATAAAACCTTCTCCCCCGATACTCGGACGATCTTGAAGGTTACGCTTTCGTGCGAAATAAACGAATCGAACGTACTCGACGTCAACTCGGAAACACGTTCTCAGGATTTACGGTGATATGAAAGTGTCATATATATATGTATACATATATGTACGTGTGTATATTGGTTTGGTATATGTACATATATCGAATCAAAAACACCTTCTTCAGGTGCAAAAGAACTTCGCCAAATATGTGCCCGTCAGTAGACCTATTTGTCATACTCTCGGTTACATTATGTTAATACGGTCACAAAACAACATAAATCAATTATGCACCAAATACAAATAATCTTTCTTCTCATATTGGTTCTGGTATATATACGTATGTATGTATATATACAGAAGATAAGATAGAAGATAATTACGTATTTCAAACACAAATGTTTTGTGTATCCCATACTACCAAGAATATATATTTATTTGAAAATTGAAATTTCACGACCACCACATTCTTCCTTAGGTCCTTCATAATCACGTGTTAAAGTTTCAAATGATTCAGTGTCTCCAGTTTGGATAAAAGCATGACAAACATTTTAACTAGAACCAAGAATATATATTTTTTTGAAAATTTAAATTTCACGATTACCACGTTCTTGTTTAGGTCCTTCATAATCACGTGTTAAAATGTCCAACGATTCGGTGCCCCCAGTTTGGAGAAAAGTCTTACACATATTTTCACGTATTATGTATACGGTATGACCCTTTCATATAACCTTAAAAGTTGCATGGCATTAATATCGAAGAGACCGGAGGCTCGCGTAGACGCATCCACGCGAGTGCGTGCAGAAATTGGACTCACCGATTCGTGATGGGACCACCCGATGTCAGGCACCCTCCGCCGAGGCTCCGGAGTCGTCTCCCCGGGTCAAATGACCTCGTGAGGCCCCATGGCCCGTCCGGGTCCCCTCGGGGTCTTCCTGGCCCCCTCTGGCCTCTCCCTTCGCCGCTCCGCTTAGGCCGATGCACTACCAGCCGCGCAGCGCTCTCCTCGCGACTCGCCGCCACGTCCGACCCGGCCGAGGGTCTGTTGCCAACTGACCCAGCCGGTGACAGCGCTCGCGGCCGCGGCCGCGGCGGCGGCGTTGCCAACTCCGCGGCCCGAAAAACCAATCGAGCCGCCTCGCGACCAATTGGAGGCCGGGCAGCGCGGCGCGTGTCATCCTTGGTCTCGCGCTGGCGAAGCGAGCCGATCAGCTGGTTTTGACAGACTGGCAGTCCCAGGGTTAGGTAAGCATATACGTCATGTAATATACGTGGTTTTCTACCTGTACATTACAACGTATAATACGTCTCTGGTTTCCTACGCGAGCAATAAATATCTTACGCTCTTCTGCTTCTAAATGTAAAATAATAAATTTTCTACCTGTACATTACAACGTATAATACGTCTCTGGTTTTCTACGCAAGCAATAAATATCTTCCGCCCTTCCATTTTTTTCACGTATATAACGTAAACCAAGTGGTTTACCGTAAAAAATGGTAGAAAACGAATGAATTGCCGTCCCAATATGAAGAATATCGCAGATGGACGATACACGACTTCCGTTGTTTTGATTTCCATTCCCCTATCCCATTCTTTTGATTTTACTCTGTTTAATATCAAATTTTGTAATTGACCCTTTCGGCTGGGAAATAGGATTGACTGCGAGTCATGGCTAGGGTTCGGTAATTTCGTGTTTTTCGAGGTTTTTCACTTATATTACGTAAACCAACTAAAAATTGTAGAAAACGAATGAATTACAATCCCAATATGAAGAATGCCGCAGATGGACGATATACGACTTCTGTTGGGTTATAAACGTCTTTTGGCACACATATAAATACGTAACAATTTTTAAGGAATAATTAATTTGGCCCTTGCGTTCATATAATTCTTTTAATTCTACTCTGTTTAATATCAAATTTTGTAACTGACCCTTTCGGCTGGGAAATACAAAATTCGCAAAAGGATCGACTGCGAGTCATGGCTAGGGTTCGGTAATTTCGCATCTTCCGGGGTTTTTCACGTATATTACGTAAACCAAGTGGTTAACCGTAAAAAATGATAGAAAACGAATGAATTACGATCCCGATAAGATGGACGGTTATATAATAAAGCCGCACGATACGCGGCTTTATTATATAAATTAATTTAACGCTTACGTTGAAAATTCTTTCGACTCTGTTTAATATCAAATTTCGTAATCGATCCTTCCGGCTGGGAAATCGGATTGATTGCGAGTGATAACTAGGGTTCGGTAATTTCGCGTTTTTCGGGTTTTCACCGAGAGTCTATAGAGTTCCCAGTTATCCATACCAAATATCGATATCATGCATCTTTCAATTAAATTCTGCCCGAATGTGGAATACTTGAATAAAGTTGAAATTTTCAATTATTTCGTAATCGTTCGTATCTCCGTTCTCTGGACGGTCCAAAGGTGAAAGAATAGAGGCAAATCTTCGAAGAATCCTGGCAAATAGCAAGGAACTAATAAAGTCTGACCATCCCGCGGAACAACGAACATCGGATTTGGAATCGCCGGGGCATTGGCCGCGTTAAAAAATCTCCAGATATTTCCGTGCCCCTTTGTCTACTTAGAACAAAAAAACCTTCCTTGTAAAGTGCGGGGAGAATTTATTGACACCTTGCCAACTGAGCTGGGAGAGAAGTTCGATTAAACGGGCCACGTTTACTGGGTACATCGATTCTTTCTAAGAACACGTGGAAGCCTCAAGGATAAGCCCAACGATACGGACAAATATCGTAATAAAAACCATCAATATTCCAATGTCACGTCCTCCTTTATAAAACTAAACGTCCAGCCTTTTCATTCCATCGGGTACGTCCATCTAATAACCGAAATCTTTCCCACGAATAATGTAATCGCTTCGATTTAAATTTATAAGTGTGAGGTAAGGTAAACAAAGGAGACGATAATAAAATGAAAACTCGTTTCCTTTGACGGACCAGTAGTTTGGTTTCCCGAGGTTGGCGGCTCTGGCGATCATATGGCAGTCAGCTGGACCGCGTTCGAGGCTTCTGATTGGCTGGTGCTTCCCCCTCTCCCGCGCGAGCCCCTCCAGGGCCGCCTTCGTCGGGGGCCCCTAAGGGGCCCGACGGCCCTCGATTTTTACACAAAAGGCCCATCGATGCGGCAATGGCTGACCTAACGATATCTGGGACATCGCACCTTGCACAATCCGTCGCCGATTATGCACTTCGCTATTGCCGAGAAGTGGCCGAACAAAGAAGTATTTCCAAATGAAGGCTCTCCTCTCGACACGCCGTGCACGTCCACCAGGAGAGCAAAGCGTTAAACCTCGTGTCTCGCATCTGCATTACGTCTGCAATTTACATTAAATGTTGCGTATGATTCCTCAAGAAATGCGAGATGACGCAGGACGAAGAATTGTTTCAGGAGAAAAATTACATCATATGCATTCATTTTAGAACGTGATTTGCACGGATCTTTAAGGAGAAACAGATGTAACGCAGACAGCATCGAGGCTGGAGAAGTTGGCTCGCAGGGATTTTTCGTCCCGTTTTCTAAATTTAGATGAGATAAGAATGAGACTGGTTGTTTAGGAATGTATGCTGAGAATTGCGGGCGAAATATATACAGTTCGGTGGGAATACCGACTTTGAAGTATGCCATAATATAAGGGAATTGAATTTTTTTCCAATTGCAGAGAATCTTCATTTTCGGACTCTTTAACGATGCACGTTGAGATATTATAAAATGACTTCTACATAGATCCGTTAGCTGCAAACAAATGGAACGATCTAATTATACTGCGCGAGGTGATAAGACACGCATCGAGACATACGAGCGTAAGAAATCTTTTAAACTGTGCGATATCTTATGCTTGTACAAGTTTCATACATGGTGACACGGAGTACAATGGTCATTTAGAAGTATGCTAAATTATGGACATGTATGTTAAAGTATCCCCACAAGGAATAAAACTTTATCGATAACTAAACGATATTAACAGCAATTGCACGGCGACGAATAGACCTATGGCTGAATTATTTTATTTACAAAGGTGGGACATTCAAAATAGGGAGGTGAATTAATAAAATAAAAAGATGGGTGGCGCGGGCACTCATCGGCAGCTTTAAACCAAGCACGGCGTTCAAATGACTCCGTGTCTTATCGATAATGTCCATGATTCCACATACGATTATCACTTCTTCCCAGATTTTTTAATTCCACCCGTAACGAGAGGTCCCTTCTGACTGGCTTTCTTCGCTGCCTCGGCAAGGGCTTTTTGTTGTTCCTTCTGTTTCTGCTTGAATGCTACGTCCTGATCATCTAATTCTTTCGATTCCTTCTTCGGTGCTTTCAGTGGTTTCTTCTTTCCCCCTTCTCGGCCAGACATTCTGAATTGAATATCTCATGTAATAGACAGTCCACATGGGGTACCAAAGTACATAACGCATTTTTATATTGAAATAAAGTTATAGAAATTTAATTATACACAAGCATGCCTATTTATTACATTCAAAATACTCTCATCATATTTTTTGAGTAATCCAATAAAACTAACACTGCAAAAACTCATCCGTGTAACGCTTGAAATCTAACCTCTACGAGGTGTAAGATAAATAAAAATTCTAATAGCTTGCAATCTAAAAATAAACATGAACGTTTACCTTATTAGTTTTTATATATCGTTTAATGACTACGGAATTTGTTAATAATCAATCGCCAAGCCGTCAGTCACAATTCCAGAGAATAGACAAGAAATTTGGCAATATGCAACAGAGATGAGTTGGGAGATTGCTCACGTGCAGGGTCGCGCGATCGCACCGTGTGCTGCCCTCTGATTTCGTACGTTAGCTTTCACCGTTTTTTGCCCCCAAGGGCGGCGCAACGAATTTCTGGTAGGGGCTCGCGCAATCGCGATGGCTGTGCCATCTACCAGTTGCCGTTGGCGACTCACGTATTCGT
>NW_019394539.1:0-79749 GCF_000612105.2 Orussus abietinus | reverse complement strand
TAGCGGAACGAAAATATTACAAACATTTCTCGTGTTTTTCCATACCAAATGAAGTGTCCGATAATGGTCGTGAAGTAAAAAATGTATTTTTATTACGTGTTCATAAATTAAGAAATATAATTTCTATACATGTTTATAAATTATTGAAACTAAATATGTCATTGAGATTTTCAACAAATATTTTAGATATCTTCGAATGAAATCTACAAGAATTCTTGAAAAATTTGTCGCTTGAAATATTTAGCAAAGATTAGATGGAAATATTTAGAAATTATTCTATGCTACTAGGCAGCTGACAATTGCAAGCTGCCTTACGGGTGCCGTTTTTTCGATAAATATTTCGGATATCTTAGAATGAAATTTACAAGAATTCTTGAAAAATTTGTCGCTTGAGATATTTAGCAAAGATTAGATAGAAATATTTAGAAATTATTCTATGCTACTAGGAAGCTGACAATTGCAAGCTGCCTTACGGGTGCCGTTCGTCGGGGTTTTATTTCGATAAGGATCCCAGGGATGAATAATGTTTGCGTATGTTCGGATCGCACGTCGGCAGGAAGGAAGCAATATTTGCTTCGATTTCTCGGAACCTCGCGGAGGAAGCTGGGTACATTTGCATTAAATCGCGGGTTGATTGCGTTAAATATATAATGTATGCAAATTTAGTCATACGGCGTAGAAATATGTTTGCCGTGATAGGGAACTGTTTGTTTCACGGTAAATGGGATGGTAACTCGTTCTATGAAGAGAGCACCAGAGATGATGAACTAGATATGATCCACCATGTTGAAATGATGTCAATTTAAGTAGGGATGGTGAAATTAATTATTATACAATTCATTATTTAGTTGCGGCGAAGAAGACAAAAGTAGCTCCTTTGGCTAATATTTCCAAGGAACGTCTTCAAGATCGCGAGAAACGTAATGAAAATATTACAACGAGGCTTTGCAAATATAAACACGCGTGTTCCTTTACTTAATAAAATTACCGCATAAAAAAGAGTACATTACAAAACGAAAATACTACAACGAGGTATTGCAAATAAAAACATGCGTGTTTCTTTACTTAATGAAACTTCAGCTTACAAATTAATACATTACAAAACGAATAACGAAAATATTATAACAAGGCATTGAAAATTAACACACGCGTGTTCGTTTACTGAATAAAATTTCAGCTTACAAAAGAATACATTACAAAACGAATAACGAAAATATTACAACGAGGTAGTGCAAATAAACACTCGCGTGTTCATTTACTGAATAAAATTTCAGCTTACAAGAGAATACATTATAAAATGATTAACGAAAATACTACAACGAGGTATTGCAAATAAAAACACGCGTGTTCCTTTACTGAATAAAACTTCAGCTCACATAACAATGCATTACAAAACGAAACGAAGATACCATTCAACTTGGTCGATTAATTATTAATTGCGTCGAAGAAAACAAAAGTAGCTCCTTTGGCAAACATTTCAAAGGAACGTCTTCGAGGCCGCGAGAAACGTAACGAGTAATACTACAGCGAGGCATTGCAAAGATCGAAGTACAGAAAGACTTCGGTGGAATTCCCAAGGTGGAAATGTAAAATTAAATCCGAACTGGAGGAATGTCGGAACGGTTCACCCGAGAGGAAATCTCGTCTAGATCTGACGCCCTCGTTATTCCTATTATCGAGCTACCAAAAGAGGAAGAATGCAACGAAGCACGCGAGGAATTACAACTTACGTTCTGCCTTTCTTTCTTTCGCTCCCTCCCTTCGCTTCTTACAATTTCTCTTCATGACCCAACACCCTATCCTTCTTCCTGACCCCTTCCTCCGGCATTCTCCATCCTAGAAGAGTGCTACCTCTTTCCGGAAAATAAACCGGAATTTTCCACATGCGCAACTGGAAATCCTCGCCGGGGGTCTTTGTAGGGACAAAGGCAGCTTCCAGGAGGTTGGGCGATGAAACGAAAGCTCAATTAAACTTGTAAATGCTTTCTTACGGAGGGAAGGATACCTTGAAGAGGTTCTAAGGAAGAAAATACTCGTTTACTAGCCGTATTTTAAACGCCCTAACCTTTCCCGTATTTTTATAGAGAAGCTGCGTTTAAGTAGCTCACACGTAAAGTAGATAAAAATAGGTGATCAATTAAACCAATTATGTTAGATTTTACGTTCATTACTATAATATTTCAATTAATTGTTCTACGCAATTCTAAAAGTCCCGCCGCATTCTGGTAACTTTTTTTCTGCTATATCCACCAAACACGGTTATGTAACAATAATATAATCGTTTGCCGTAAATGCTTTCTTACAGAGGGAAGGATACCTTGAAGAGGTTCTAAGGAAGAAAATACTCGTTTACTAGCCGTATTTTAAACGCCCAAACCTTTCCCGTATTTTTACAGAGAAACTGCATTTAAATAGCTCACACGTAAAATAGATAAAAATACGTGATCAATTAAACCAGTCATCTTAGAATTTACGTTCATTATTTTAATATTTCAATTAATTGTTCTAGGTAATTCGAAAAGTTCCGCCTCTTTCTGGCAACTTTTTTTCTGCTATATCCACCAAACACGGTTACGTAACAATAATATAATCGTTACATAATGTTTGTAACATGTAATGTAACACATATGACGTGTAAGTATGATTTGTATTACTATTTCTTACGCGGCTATGTAACACCGTTATAAAACGAATAATGTAACGTATATATTACAATATCGGTAACATGTTATATGTTATGTTAGTACCTTACAACTGCAATGCTAACAAGTTTGTAACGACATTACCGAACAGTGATGTTATGAACCGAACATGTTCGACATTATATGATTAATGCATCTTTTGAATAACATTCGTCATATATCGTGTTACTCTAGTGTCATGTAACCGTAACATAGTGTACTTGGTAGGTACTGACTTTACTTACATCACTGATTTGTTAACTTACTCATTGACGTTACATTACCGATTGACGATTACACTGATGAACATCAGTACTCTCTCAGCGACATTACATCAAAGTTCACCTATCGAGACATCAGAACTTTTAAAATGACCTAATAATTGTTTCATAAACGCTCTTTTAAGCCATACTGGTTTTAATTATTAATGAGCGTTATTTACAGTGTGCCGTGATTTATTTATCTAGGTCCATATTTCGAATCGTACTTTATTTTTTAAGTTTAAAGATATGGTCTTCATGAATTCAAATGACTTTAATCGGCGAACTCGGTGCAATTAATTGTAAAAATTAATTATATCCGTGTATGCATTTTTTCGCACCCTACTTTATTTTTTAAGTTTAAAGATATGGTCTTCATGAATTCAAATGACTTTAATCGGCGAACTCGGTGTAATTAATTGTAAAAATTAGCTATATCCGTGTATGCATTTTTTCACAATAGAAGTACAGTATGAAGTATAGTGCAGTAGAAGTCACTATGACACGGAACGTATTGTGATATTTTTAACAAGTTTACCCCCTCAATTTTTACGAGAACTCTGGTAAGCCCATTGTGAAAGGGTGGAAGGTCGGATAAATATTCAAGAAATTTTGAATATTTATAAGAGTTGACCATATACTCGACGTGCCCTGGGAACTGATTGTAATCCCCAAAGAATATGTAACGCTAACACAATGAATATTTCGGCGAGATATTGTGTAGAATCCCCAATGGTCCCAATACTCCGATTGCAGACAGCCAACAAAATTGACGCAGCAGCAGGCTTTGCCCATTTTCGTATGCAAAACCAACATAATTCTGCGAACATGTGCGAAACTAATGTGGAATTGCAGAACATGAATACTTCACATATCAAACAATGGCTGTCATGAATTCCATAACTCATTTAACGCGCCGTGAAATTATGTAAATGCGCGTATGGTTAAGGTGAAGTGAAACCCCCTTCAAATCAGTCGATTCGAATAGAACACTTTTTTTAAGGTTATTAGACCAAACTGTCCGAAACTTTGACACATCACTCCTGATCATCTAAGAATTGTCCTGACACGTTCAAAATTTGGATTTTTAAAAAAAAATGTGTAACTCAGCCCAGACCAGGACCAAAATGGCGTCGAGCTCTCATATTTCGATCACTATACAATTATCGAAGGCTCTGATATGAGAAACGAAAGGGTGAGGACAATTTTACGAGAATTTAGAACACTCTGGTAATCGATAAACTCGCATTTAAACGGGATAAAGGCAAAAAAAGTGTTGTATGCGCTTCTACGCTAAAACGATGGTAATACGAGGTCTCGGAGTGAAAATTTAATTGACCTGGAAATCACAGATGGCGCAGGGGTCCCTCTGCAGTCAATTAGGGCCCCAGAAAGCATGAAATCAGAGGATTTCTGGAGTTTTACTTCGATTTCTTGATATTTATTGTACGAAAACGACAGGTGGAGTATGCCATTTGGTACAATATCCAATATAATTCGATATAGTTGTCAATATAAAAACGAACTTCGGCAACGTAGGCATTTAGAAAAATCTTCTTTATCGACGTCGATCAAGTTCCTCGACGCGGTTCACTTCACCTTAAGTATAGTTTGACCACGGTTCAAGATTAAAGATTAAAGCTCCAGTATCTGCCCACGGATAGTGAGCACTTTTTTTTTTTTCTTTTAAACGTTCACTACGATCTCGCTCATTTTCCGAGATCTTTTACAGCTTTCAGGAGCCGTGTGAATCCTTCCGTAAGTAGAGCATGAGACGCCAAAGCTTTTTCATTCCTTCCAATTTTATGTGCACTGTCGACCTTGGATAATGTCTCAAGAGAATATCTTCTATCTCGAGTACATGTATACATGTACTTTACACATTAAATCTTATTTTATGTTTCAGGGAACAAATGAATATTTCTGACGGATCAAATGATTTGCACTAAGGACAAAATAAACAAAAACTACCGTTCCCAATATTTAGTAAATTGTTTTGAAAGTATTTAAAAAATGTGTACTACCACGATAATAAAATATATTATAAATATGTTTAATATATATCTATGATTCATTAAAACTAAATATATTATTGAGATTTCTATCGAATATTTTAGATATCTTCAAATGAAATCTACAGGAAATTATAGAAAATCTATCGTTCGAGATATTTAGCAATGATTACAAAGAAATATTTGGAAAATATTCTGTGCTACTAGGAAAATATTCGTGCCACTGCGTTTTTGACATATAAAGGCGGAAAGAAATGAAGCCGCGAAACCGCTCATTATCAGAATTAATTAATTATAGGTAGCAAGGAGAGATTACTTGTGATTGATGCGCCAATTGTGCATTTATGTACAGAGAAGGTGGATGTCTCCAGTTTCATTATAATTTCGACAATAGCATGTGCCTTTACAATTTTTTCTTGTTTTCAGAAGAAGTGGCAGAAGCTTCATGAATAGAGCGTAAAGTGTTTAAGTGTAATTTAATTTTTTTCCGAACAATTTCATATGTGTTGTCGACCTTAAAGTAATGCTTCAAGGAAATATTTTCTACCTCGAGTGCACTTCATGTAGCTTCGATTTGATTTTATAAACTGATTCTAAGTGAAGGTTTTAATCTGTACGTCATTTCTATTGCCAGTTGGAAAAGGTAACGATGCCAAGGAACATATAACCAAGATAGAAGAATTGAAGGAGCAAAACTTATTACCAGAATCAATTATCGGCAAGAAGGGGAACTGCTGAAGATTGGCGCACCAGCTGTGCATTTAATTTTGCACCCCAGCATCTGCACTTGAGAAAAGTGCAAATCCTGTGTCAATATTCTTAATGTTGATAGACAACCTCCGAGGGTGGATTAAATATGAACGTGATTTTTTCCAACACTCTTTATGGGTTTAAGGTGAAGTGAAACCCCCTTCACATCAGTCGATTCGAATATAACACTTTTTTTAAGGGTATTAGACCAAACTGTCCGAAACATTTAAACATCACTCTTGATCATTTAAAAATTGTCCTGACACATTCAAAATTTGGATGCTTTTCTTTTTATTTTTAACAGCCCAGACCAGAACCAAAATGGCGTCGAGCTCTCATATTTCGATCAATATACAATTATCGAAGGCTCCGATATGAGAAACGAAAGGGTCAGGACAATTTTACAACAATTTAGAACACTCTGGTAATCTATAAACTCGCATTTGAACGAGATAAAGGCAAAAAAAGTGTTGTATGCGCTTCTATGCTAAAACGATGGGAATACGAGGTCTCGAAGTGAAAATTTAATTGACCTGGAAATCACAGATGGCGCAGGGCGTCCCTCTGCAGTCAATTGGGGCCCCAGAAAGCATGAATTCAGGGGATTTCTGGAGTTTTACTTGAATTTCTTGATATTTATTGTACGAAAACGACAGGTAGAGTATGCCATTTGGTCCAATATCTATTATAATTCGATACAGCTGTCAATATAAAAACGAACGTCAGCAACGTAGGCATTTAGAAAAATCTTCTTTATCGACGTCGATCAAGTTCCTCAACGTATTTCACTTCACCTTAATATGTTGCAAAATGAATACAGAACTACTTCTCTACATAACTGGTACGATCCATTTTTTCCACCACACGAGCAGCTTTTTTATTCCCTCATTGTACAAATTTGCTGGCCGGGTACGTGGCCAATTGGGCAGTCTTTTATCTCTTTGGAAACATTGGGAAACGTTTCTCCGTGCAAGTTTTGAGGGGTTCAAATAAGTAATAGTTACATTGTAACTAATTATGTCTATAGAGAGATATGTGCCCATAATTATGAAAGTGGTCTAAGTCAAAATTGAAAAAAAAATGAGTTTATCAGTTATTTTACGCCACATTATTTCAAACTAAATTAATTCAATGTAATTTCGAAACAAAAAATATATGACTTATACCACTTTCATAATTATGGGCACATATATCAAAGTTATTCAGTGCTATTTTGTTCAATTTTATTTGCCTCCTCTTCTGCGGTATGTCGATCCAAATCTTTTGTAGCATTTTCCACATCTTTCTGATGCGCATTCAAACGATTAGGCGACTTTTCCTTTTCCTGCAATTGTACCTTCTATTCAGGAATTGTTTGCACAGTTTCGTAACTTATGCGACCTGTTTTATTAATTGCACGGACGTCGGTCGTATTTTAAAATTCTCACGGAATAAAAACTGCACATTGTCCAATGCACAACGGATGCATCTTCCATTCACTCACCGCGATTATTAATAAACAAAAAAGCTGCAGGAACAAGCGCGAAGTGTTAAGCGCATCAAGCCACGTTTATTTATTGCTCACTGTTGCCACAGTTATGAGGATTAAAGTGACGTAAAAGCGGCCTCTGGAGCGTCCAATTATTTATAAAACTTTTCTCCTAACTGGGTGCACCGAGTCGTTTCAAACTTTACCACAGGTGCATGAAGACGTTTCCGCACCTTCACAAAATTCACATTCTTATACCTTAATATTTTGTTCTCTTTACGTGCTAAATACGTGCAAAGTTCATAAATTGTATTCTCGTTCGACAAGAATTTTTCCGTGAGGGTGCTAGGTACCTGCACGGAAAAAAATAATTTGGTTACAATTACTATCGTGACATGGTTGAAATATCGTGAGAAGTAAAACCATAGGCCTCCGGTGCGTCTAATTATTTATAAAACTTTTCTCCTAACTGGGTGCACCGAGTCGTTTAAAACTTTACCACAGGTGCATGAAGACGTTTCCGCACCTTCACAAAATCCACATTTTTATACCTTAATATTTTATTCTCTTTACGTGCTAAATACGTGCAGAGTTCATAAATTGTATGCTCGTTCGACAAGAATTTTTCCGTGAGAGTACTAGATACCTGCACGTAAAAAAAATAATTTCATTACAGTTACTTTTGTGACATGGTTTACAATACCGTGGGAAGTAAAACCACACAAATGGTGAAATTGACCACATGGAATGGTCAATGTATTCTTGCCAATAGGTGCGTATGGCGCTGCGCTTAAATTGCGCAGGAGTGATCAACATTTGGAACGGTGATATTAACTCCATGAAGGGGTTACAATACGCACAGGAAAATAGATGGTTTATCCGGGAGCTGTAATCACAGTTATAATAAGATTTTACACATTACAAGGTTATTCTAAACTTGCCTATGTGACTGCAGATACAATCGTGTAGCACCATTAGTTTCGACAGGACCGCCAGGTGGCGAAACTTCTCGCAGGCGATGCAGACTGCTCGTTTGCATATAAGACCCATTGCTATTCCTCACGTTTAAGTTCCAATGATTCTACCCCTTTCCCGAAGAAGAGGGAAAAGGGAAGCGATGATCGAGAAACCACAATTTGAGCATCAAATGATATTTTACTACTTAACATTGTAATGTATGAGAACCCTGACAAAAACGTAAGTATAACGTACGTAATCATAAAGATCGAATTTTGGATGTCGACGATAAATTTTTAAATGGATATTCGCAACTATGCACAATGTTGGAACAATTTGTCCCTTGTAGTTACATTGACTATATTGTTACTACATGTTACATAACATGTATAGTTACGTAACTCACGTAAGTCAATGTAGCTATATAGTCAGTGTAACTATACATTGACTATATGTCAATGTACTATTACAGTGTACAACTATATATACAATGTAACTACAAGGTGAAGTAACCTTTACTATATTCTTTTTATTATGTTACGCTGGTTAATGCAACCTTGTAGTTACATTGACTATATTGTTACTACATGTTACATAACATGTATAGTTACGTAACTCACGTAAGTCAATGTAGCTATATAGTCAGTGTAACTATACATTGACTATATGTCAATGTACTATTACAGTGTACAACTATATATACAATGTAACTACAAGGTGAAGTAACCTTTACTATATTCTTTTTATTACGTTACGCTGGTTAATGCAACCTCCTCCCAAGGTTTTCCCGTATGTTGCCTTACAATTTGTTTATGATTACCACAATTGTGGTTTTCCTGACTATTATTTTTTTTTCAGTGTGGAAAGCTAACGAAATCACGTGGAAATTAGCTGCAAATCGCAAGCAAAAATCACTGGATATCGATGAAAATCTCCGAAACACAGTCACAATTTTAAGGCCGAACGTCATTTGCAGCTTAATCGCATTGTTGTCTATCATATGAAATAAAAGGCAATCGGCTTTCAAAAAAGAAAATCGTTTTCGCTGATTTTTGAGTGAATAACTCACTGAACCAGTCTCCGCTTTCATTTTTAATCCATGCTTCACCTTTCATAATCCACACTTCACCTTTCTTAATCCACTCTTGTAACTAAATCAGCCTCATAGAATTTTAACATTGAGAGTACGTTAGATGTCAATTGGAGTGATATTAGTTGAAATTCACGTTAATTATGTAACGTATGGAACTTATTAGCGAGTTTGGCAACTTCAGCTCATTGTTCCGGCTTGAATACGAGATTTTATCCCCTTCGGAAGTGGTGTAGGGTTACTATGTGATGAAAGTTCCCCTATTGTTACTTCAATTAACCGTTCGTCTGAAGGGCAGTCAGTAGATAACTCTAACTTTATTACAGGGATAGGGTAATTGTTCTAAAAATTGTCGATGGCTCGGTAAAAATAAATGAGACTGGGCTTTTCAAAAACGTCTTATGGATGATATCCGCATCAGCATGGCGAAGATGTATCAATAATTATTAATTGGCTTAATTTGTCATTTCATGAATTGAACCCTTTGCACTCGAATATCTTTTCTCTTGAGACAATTTGACTAAAAAAGATATGCGAACGTAAAGAGTCTAATGGATTAATTTGTATGTATCGGCGAGTATGAATTCGTAAATGCTCGTAGTACTACTAAATTTATGATCATGCATTATTTATTGGTAGAATTCCCTAGTGAATTAATCTTTAAACAGAATAAAATGTAAAAACATCAGACATTTCATTAATTATTAACTATAAGTCCACGAATATTAATAATACTGTTGAATTTGTGGAGATATTTTCATTACTGGCAGAGTTTAACAATTGAAATGAATCTTTCAGTAAAATAAAATATAAAATCTCTGATATCCCGCAGAACCTCAAAATATTAACTGGATTAATTCTTACTTATTACGAACCATATGCCAATGAATTCTCATAATTAATGGAGACATGTTCATTCTTGACAGAGCTTAACAATAGAAAGGAATCATTTAGTAGAATAAAATGTAAAATCTCTGATATCCCGCAGAACCTCAAAAAGTTAAACGGATTAATTCTTACTTATTGCGAACCATATGCCTATAAATTCTCATAATTAGTGGAGACATGTTCATTCTTGGCAGAGTTTAACAATAAAAATCAATCTTTCAGTAAAATAAAATATAAAATCTCTGATATCCCGCAGAACCTCAAAATATTAACTGGATTAATTCTTACTTATTGCGAACCATGTGCCAATGAATTCTCATAATTAATGGAGACATGTTCATTCTTGGCAGAGCTTAACAATAGAAAGGAATCATTTATTAGAATAAAATGTAAATTCTCTGATATCTCGCAGAACCTCAAAATGTTAAACGGATTAATTCTTACTTATTGCGAACCATATGCTTATAAATTCTCATAATGCTGTTAATTCGTGCAGAAACGTTCACCTTTAGACGGAAATTAATCGTCTGTTAAAATGGAACATAAAAATGACCGATACTTCACAAAACGAGCGCCTCAAACAGATTTTTGCTTAACTGCGCGTTAAGCCTTATTAACACTTTCACTGCGGTAGCTTTTTTGCAGCAGGTGCGAAGTTGCAATATGTTGCATGTACACCTCTCGGCACATTCAACCTGTTTGCGTGGTCTTGTTGCGGACTGTTCGGACAAGAGCGAGCGAATTTTCCGATGGGTGGAGATTAAGCCGAGAATGGTGGGCGATTCTATGGGATGGAAGAAATACTCCGAAATTTCCAACGTGCCTTTAATTCCTGCGGATACGATCCACATCGAACGAGCCCGCAATATTAACGCCTTTGCTACATTTTATCGAGTTTCCCATTATTGCACCTGCACCGCTGAATACACTAGGTGTGAGGTTTTTGTTTTAAACGGGCATTGAATCGTTTCCGAGCGATTTTCTATGTCGATCTATATGCAAAGCGAAGTCGAATAGTACACAGGGAATTATTAGAACAATGGTTTGTACCTAACAATATTATGTAATAACGCAAAAACATTTTCCTTGGTGATTCAGATTCGACCCATTACGTTCAAATAAAGACTTCGACATATGTATCATGTAGATAGATGTATAGATAGAGACATTTTGATAACGGTAATTGTATTTTAAAGATTAATTTTATTTCCATTCTGCGGCAATGGCTGCAGGTTGTCTACAATTCTCTTGATCTTTGAGATTATCGCCTCCACCATGATATTTTTGAAACCACCAATGTATTGTGCGTTTGTTACAGTTGTTTTATAGTCTACTTTAAGCTTGTATAGGACTATTGTTCCAATTACCTGCTTTCCCATCTTTAATCAAATAATCTAAATAATACAGAAATTAATATTTAAAACGCAATTACCACTATCAAAATGGGGAGCGAAGTCTGTGCTTTAAAATGATATATATCCTAGGTATACAGGAAAATCAATTTTATGTGAGAACAAAGATCTTATTATTACAGTTTTTCCTCTTCAGGAACGAAATCAGATCTCAAATAGTAAAAATTGCAATAATATTCTGAACAAGCCAATACACGGATAGCATAAGCCGTGTGGAATTTCTCTAGGGATTACAGTCGTCACAAAATTATTTTCATAATTCACTGCAAGAGAAGTAAGTGGAATTAAGCTCTGTTAAAAAATAATAAAACATTATTCCGAAGGTAAAAGAGCAAGAATTTGAGGATTAGTCGGTGCATGGCAAGGGACAGATGTATTTCTCTTGAACGAGTGGCCGAGTGGTACGAGGGGGTTAAAGTAACAGTCGTCACGAAATTATTTTCATTATTATCCGTAAGAGAACTGAGATTAAGTTTTGTTAAAGAATAAGAGAACGTTATTCCGAAGGCAGAAGAGAGACAATTTGAGGACTGGTCAGTGCGTGGAAAGGGACAGATGGATTTCTCTTGAGCGGGTGGCTGACAACGATGTTCACAGTCGTCACGAAATTATTATTACAATTATCTGTAGCAGAAGTAAGTGGGATTAAGCTCTGTTAAAAAAAAGAAAAGATTATTCTGAAGGTAGAAAAGCAACAATTTGAGGACTGGTCGGTGCATGGCAAGGGACAGATGGATTTCTATTGAGCGAGTGGCCGAGTGGTACGAGGGGGTTAAAGTAACAGTCGTCACGAAATTATTATCACAATTATCTGTAGCGGAAGGAAGTGGGATTAAGCTCTGTTAAAAAATAATAAAACATTATTCCGAAGGCAGAAAAGCAAGAATTTGAGGACTGGTCGGTGCATGGCAAGGGACAGATTTCTCTTGAGCGAGTGGCCGAGTTTTACGAGGCTTGCTGTCTCTCGCTAAATTAACAATTAACACGAAATTATTTTCACAATTATCTGTAAGAGAAGTAAATGAGATAAAGCTCTGTTAAAAAATA
Organism: Orussus abietinus; assembly: GCF_000612105.2. Taxonomy (NCBI): domain Eukaryota; kingdom Metazoa; phylum Arthropoda; class Insecta; order Hymenoptera; family Orussidae; genus Orussus; species Orussus abietinus. The sequence continues at coordinate 67,184 of NW_019394539.1, read as the reverse complement.
ATAAAACCTTATTCCGAAGGCAGGAAAGCAAGAATTTGAGGAATTGTCGGTGCATGGCAAGGGACAGATGGATTTCTCTTGAGCGGGTGGCTGACGACGATGTTCGCTGTCTCTCGCTAAAGTAACAGTCGTCACGAAATTATTATCACATTTATCAGTAGCAAAAGTAAGTGGGACTAAGCTCTGTTAAAAAAGGAAAAGATTATTCTGGGGGCAGAAAAGCAAGAATTTGAGGACTGGTCGGTGCATGGCAAGGGACAGATGGATTTCTCTTGAGCGAGTGGCCGAGTGGTACGAGGCTTGCGGTCTCTCGGTAAGGGTAGTAAATTCTTGCGTCACGCTGTCATTTAAAGCCTCGCAAATCTCCGCCAGGGTGGCCGTAACACCCACCCCCTGGGGCTCCGTCACGGCGAGAAGGGCGCATTGCTCGCCCCTCTTGGCGCAAGGGTTGCGTGTAAACTTCTGAAAATAATGCACGCACTAAACGCACCTCAACAGGCCTGACAGCGTAAGCGAAATAAAAGGGACAGCACGGGACTTCCCTTTTTTATTCATGGCTCCTCCATTTCCGGCGATTCTGGAAAATTTAATAAACAGCCGCCTGTTTTCCGGCTGAAGCTTCAAACCGTGTTTGAAGAAAGAGCACCCCTCGCCGCTCGGTGATGAATTATGCTGTCCTGTTTGCGTTTGTTCCGGCAAGCCGAAACCGACGGCCGTATCGGATAGATATTAGCAGAGGGGATATATGGGGTTGATGGTGATTTCGGGTATTGTGCAAAGTATGGAAAAAATACGGCATTAGATTTACCCCGTGATTCTGTATCGTCAGCTTTGAGACAGGACATCCGTCGATTTAACGTTAATTTTGGATGCTGTTAAATGTATGGAGAAATTCAACCAGATTTGAACAGTGATTGTTATTAACTTCTTGGTAGGATAGATATTATTTTAGCAGAGGGGATATATGGGGTTGATGGTGATTTCGGGTATTGTGCAAAGTATGGAAAAAATAAGGCATTAGATTTACCTGGTGATTCTGTGTCATCAGCTTTGACACAGGACATCCGTCGATTTAACGTTAATTTTGGATGCTGTTAAATGTATGGAGAAATTCAACCAGATTTGAACAGCGATTGTTATTAACTTCGTGGTAGGAAATATATGTTGCTGGGGGAGATATATGGGGTTGATGGTGATTTCGGGTATTGTGCAAAGTATGAAAAAAATACGGCATTAGATTTGGCGGGTGATTCCATATCGTCAGCTTTGACACAGGACATACGTCGATTTAACGTTAATTTTGGATGTTGTAAAATGCATGGAGAAATTCAACCAGATTTGGGCAGTGATTGTTATTAACTTCGTGGTAGGAAATATATGTTGCTGGGGAAGATATATGGGGTTGATGGTGATTTCGGGTATTGTGCAAAGTATGGAAAAAGTAAGGCATTAGATTTGATCGGTGATACCATATCATCAGCTTTGAGACAGGACATATGTCGATTTAACGTTAATTTTGGATGTTGTAAAATGTATTGAGAAATTCAACCCGCGAAAATTAAAGCGCATCCGACTTAACGTGATCTTCAACTATTGTTTGGAAATGCTATAGGTACCGATAAGTGTACAATTGTTAGGTTTTATCGAGCGTCTTATCCTGGAGATTTCAAGGAAAAAAAGTTATCCTAGGGAAGGTGAAAACCCGCGAGGATAAGAGCGAGCCATGTTCCTTGCATCTGGTTCGTAGACCGAAGGCAAGGTACACATATTCGAGCATAAGTAAACCCTCCGTGGAATACATTAAACCCGAAGCGAAGATGCCCTTATCTCTCCCTCTTTATTTTCCTGCGAGGAAACTATGCAAAACTCTGTTTTCTCACGAACTCGGAAGGAGACAGGAAAGGCTGAGAGACTGCTGGTGTTGCCTAAAGTTGCCCCTCCGATACGTCGGGACCAACCGAAAAGGTGTTGAGCTCTTCTAACTATTTGCTCGAAACTTTTCTGCGATTTCAATCCACTAGTTCGACTCTGATAAAAGGGAAACTTTCATCCAGCAAGAGAAGTCTACTAAGTAAAGTTGCGAGGAAAGTTGCTACTTAAGAAAAATCAATAACGCGTTGGAAACCAGAGAACCGTGGAAACTGATGAACCGAAGAAAAAATATAATAGTGAATGTTTTGGCGTATGATTGCGATATCGCAAAATTCAGAGATGAGATATAGTTTTATCACCGATTTGGAAACGAGGATGTGAAACAATATAATAAATTGTAGTAATCTTAATAACCCATATAGAAATTCAGGCTCATCATATGATGAGGAAAATCGGTTTACAAACAATTTGCAGACCATTTAACACATTAAATGTTTGCAATGTGTGTACGCATATTACATAATAAATTTAAACAAAAATTTGCGATCAATTTGTAATGCTATGGCTCAAATATCAGTCACAGACGCTGATATTGTTTATCAGCAATGCGCGCGATAAATTAAGCAGTACATATGCGTACAAATATTAAAACATTGCACGTACTTAACTTTGTTTCATATTTAAGTATTGATGGTTCGTCATTGGGTACTACAGATATGAGTTCCAAATCAGGACTCATGAGCAACACCGTCATGACTCATTTCGTGATCTTTTATGAGGAAAATTTGATGGAAATTTTGCATCACTTTGTCTATTTGGGAATAGTCTAAAATATGAGTATTGCAAATTCGTGTTTTAGTAGTTTCAAACACTCTGCTTTTCACACCTTACGTCACTACCAATTAACCTGCTACCAACCAATTAGAGCCATCACCGACATCTGATAATGGTGTCTAATTAGGACTCCACAAATTTCCTGTCTGGGGACTAATCAATTTCCCTATCTGGTTCGATGCTTGACCGATTAGTTGAGTTTAATTAACGCCAGGTTATTTGTCTTCGTCCTTAAGATAAATCCAAACTAATTTTATTTATATTTATCTAATGGATGAGCCAAAAATCGCAATACAGAAGAAATCAGAAAATCTGTCATAAATCTAGATGTGATACGTAGAAATGCTTGAATATTTCAAATGATATCATTAATATTAATCGGGTACGTTATCTTCAAACCGTACTTTGAGATTTCAGTAATTTGTCGTGAAATAAACTACAGTCAATTCATTCAGTAAATGTAAAATCGATTTTTGTTTGAAGGAAGACATTTTTACAAGGTTTTGACTTCCATATAGTAGGAATATAGAAATAGCAAGGCCTCATTGAAAATATTAATTGACCTACAATTCAAGAATCAATGTAGATAGAACGTTTGTCGGCTTATATGTCGGGGTACTTTTAATCTGATGCTAAAGGCTTATGAATTAAATCATATAAAATCATATGAAATATAAAGCAAGGCCTCATTGAAAATATGAATTGACCTACAATTCAAGAATCAATGTAGATAGAACGTTTGTCGGCTTATATGTCGAGGTACTTTTAATCTCATGCTAAAAGCTTATGAATTAAATCAAATAAAATCATATAAAATATAAAGCAAGGTCTCATTGAAAATATGAATTGACCTACAATTCAAGAATCAATGTAGATAGAACGTTTGTCGGCTTATATGTCGAGGTACTTTTAATCTCATGCTAAAAGCTTATGAATTAAATCATATAAAATATAAAGCAAGGCCTCATTGAAAATATTAATTGACCTACAATTCAAGAATCAATGTAGGTAGAACGTTTGTCGGCTTATATGTCGGGGTACTTTTAATCTCATGCTAAAAGCTTATGAATTAAATCATATAAAATCATATAAAATATAAAGCAAGGCCTCATTGAATATATTAATTGACCTACAATTCAAGAATCAATGTAGATATAACGTTTGTCGGCTTATATGTCGGGGTACTTTTAATCTCATGCTAGAAGCTTATGAATTAAATCGGTCTTTGAGTTCAAACATTAGATAACTTCTGTATGATTAGGTAAAGTTAGGTCTCCCTTGGATCCTGAAACTCTCTTCGGTAATCCAAAATTCCCAGAAGTTCTCCTACGACTTTGGTAGAATGCTTAATAGCAGTTAACCCGCAACAATGAACAACTTAGTGGTATTGTAATAAACATTCGAAGTCCCTTATTTTATTTCTAGCATTACAATACAATAATGTGAAAACTGAAAAGCTTTAATTCTCGGTTTACGTCGTTCTATATTTATTTATCGTTTATTTTTCTTTTTCTCGCGCGTCGACCTTGAGAAATTCAATCGAACTATTTAATTAATAATTGATTGTTAGTCTTCCATCGATCTACAATTGCTTTTCGGAAAAAACGGTGAAAAATTGTTGAAATTTGGTGGAGTTTTTTCACCGTCTCTTATCCAAATCATGACTGTGGTTAATTGTACTTAATCTCGAGGGACTTCAGGTTGATGAATTTAGCGCAAAACTGAAAGAGGAGGTCCTTTATAAAGGACGATAGATAATGGATCCTGAGAAAGTGGATATTTAAATATTCTGTGTGTATAATATAATACCTAAGCGGTTACACGGCCACGGTGAACAATTCCGTTTCCACTCTTTAATCAATTTTTAATGTAAAATGCGGTTGAGGAAGAAAATTCAAAATTGGAGCAGCCAAGACAATGAGTTTGCCTTAACAGAACGTATAATTCATGGGTCATGTCGTTCGGTACATTCTATTAATAAATAGACAATGCTACTGCTTCTGGAAACGTGGAACAAGTCCACATTATTTTTCATTCTTGACTGAAGTTTTTCGTTGCAACTCGGTATTCTCTCGGAATTTTCTTCCTCCATATCCATACATTTCATATCATAATTAGCGACAACTCCTAATTACATAGTTCCTCGTAAAAAAGATTTATGCATTAAGTTCCGCAGGAATTGCAGTGAGGACATCCTGCCATAATTTGTTGAAGCAATTAAAAGTTTCAGTCGTCACGTACATATAATTTAGTAGAGAAATAAGACAACAGGTTCAATGACAAAGAATGTTGGGTACTTGAAACATCCGTTGTCATTGATGTAGCATTTAACACTCACGAGGCGACAAAGTGGGAAATGCGCTCAGCTCTGATTCGGAATTTTGGCACCATCAACCACAACTGCGAGATATCTAAGTTTAGACTGGCGCACTTTAACTAAACTTTGGATGCTGTCAGGCTCATCTCCCGACATGCCATCCTCATCTCCTGCCATCACGCTCTTTTGCGCCACTTCCTGTCTTTTTCAAAGCCCTCTCAGCGTGCTTCTTCAACTTTAACGTCCAGCACAAGATGGCGTATCAACTACACCAGTGACTTGAAATGCGATACGCTGCCATTACTCGCGTAGAAAATTAGTTAAGGTGCTACCTAGGATACCAACTTATCAATGTAGGACCTACATCGAAACGTCACACTTCTAAAGTGAACCTTTTTACATCATGGCAGGGTAAATTCACAAATTGACACATAGTCAGCCGCTGTCACGTACACTGATAAAAACCCCCTAGTAAATTTACATACTGAATCATTGATTGCCATCCCGTCTCCTACCATCACGCTCTTTTGCGCCACTTTCTGTCTTTGTCAAAGCCCTCTCAGCGTGCTTCTTCAATTTTAACGTCCAGCACAAGATGACGTATCAACTACACCAGTGACTTGAAATGCAATACGCTGCCATTACTCATGTAGAAAATTTGTTAAGGTGATATCTAGGATACCAACTTATCAAAGTAGGACCTACATCGAAACGTCACACTTTTGAAGTCAAGCTTTTTACATCATGGCAGGGTAAATTCACAAATTGACACATAGTCAGCCGCTGTCACGTACACTGATAAAAATCCCTTCGCAAATTTACATATTGAATCATTGATTGCCATCATGCTGTTTTGCGCCTCTTCCTGTCTTTTTCAAAGCCCTCTCAGCGTGCTTCTTCAACTTTAACGTCCAGCACAAGATGGCGTATCAACTATACCAGTGACTTGAAATGCGATACGCTGCCATTACTCGTGTAGAAAATTTGTTAAGGTGCTACTTAGGGTACCAACTTATCAATGTAGGACCTACATCGGAACGTCACACTTTTAAAGTGAAACTTTTTACATCATGGCAGGGTAAATTCACAAGTTGACACATAGTCGGCCGCTGTCATGTACACTGATAAAAATCTCCTTGTAAATTTACATATTGAATCATTGGTTATTTAGATGCCACAATAAATTGCGGTAAAATTACATTGTCTCTGTAATATCGCATTCAGCATCTAAGTTAAGTTAAAGAAAATTATAATGTAATATTACATCTAATGAAGTAGGTATAGTGAAATATATGTCAGAGCCAAGAAAATCGACGAGGTACACGTAGGGTATTTTCTTTGTCAGTGAAGCATTGTTCACCCTACACTGAACATGACTCTCTTTGGCACCCGGGGTTGTCCGATTCAATAGTCGGAATGGGCACTTCGTGAGTTACTCTCCCCTAATGTCCTTGCCCGATCATTACTAAACAATTTCTAGTGGTAGAAGGTGTATTCCCCTCCACCTCGGTGGAAGTCGCCCCAGGTGGAGATGTCGCGCGATACTCTCTCCGCTTGCACTGTACTCTTGTACTTCTGGAGTAGGTACCCGAGTGCGCTAATTTCCCTCAGTGCTGCGGACGGTAGCTTGACAAAAGATATTACCCTGGAGTTCACCGAGAGCGGTGAAGTTTACGACCGGCCTAGGTTAATTTTCGAAACATTTCACCTGATCACCCATAAAACCGAAATACGTTATTCGGATGTCGGCGCTGATGATCGTCGTCGTTGAGCTTCTGTTAACATTAAGGGATTATACTAGCCAGGAAATTTCTTTTCATTGGCTTGTATGATTCATAAACTATTAAAAAATGATATTGAAAAATTATTTTGAGTGGGGCAAGCTTTTAAACAATTTATATAGCTTATTTTCTGGACGCCTCTGAGCTCTCCGAAACCTTTTTCAGAGGCCGCTCAACTGCGCATAGCATTTTAACGCGTTTTTCTCGAAACTATGTTTTTCAAATTTGTGCACAACGCAGCTCGCACATTTTTTATCCGATGGACTTGAAATTTTAACTGCAGCTTCTTAGATATTTTTTCACGTTACCTAGTACCACGACGCCATTTTGTACCTTTAACGTAAATGAAAAATATTCTCGTAAACCTTAATACACATAGAATAAAGTCACAAAACTTAATTTTGATTCATTGCTTAGTAATAGAGAAAAAAAATTCCCGAAGAAAGCTTCGTTTTTCAATGCGCCTGGGTAGTATAACCCTTTAAGGCGATCTGAAAGTGACACGAATAAGTTCTTGTTCATGAAACTTTTCTTCAAACTGGGGGCACTGAATCGATTCAAACCTTACAATATAAACACGAAGAAAATAGAAAAAGTCCTGAAACTCGTGGAATTTCAATTTTTTAAACTTGTTCATGGATATTTCTAAAATTCGTAATAAGAAATGAAATTTCATGAGTGTCGAGACCTTTCTTATAACCTGCACATCCACGTTGTAAAGTTTCAAACGATTCACCACACCCAGTTCGATGAAAAGTTTCATGAAATAATATGACTCTTCAGATGCCACTTTCACATCCCCTTAAACCTACCAATAATTAATGCACCCATTACAAACCCATTTAAAAACAATCATTCGACAGATCGTGGGAAGTTTAGCGTTGATGGAGATTCAGGATCTTCTCCATACACGTATTTTTAATAATGATCTTAATCTTAATATCAAGATTATTATTATTCATGTTTTCTATTGAATTTCGTGACTACGATGGAAATTTGTCAAGCTGTCGAATTTGGTATTTCGCAGAATTGAAATTGATTATTAATTGCTCAATTAGACGTGTTGCTTTAATCCTATGTAATTGTTATGTCTAACAGCATTCAGATAATACGTTGTGTCTTTTAAAGTACAGAAACGCATATTGCGATACGCTTAATGGCGAACAATTAAATGTCAGTGTTAATGTTATTCATAAATGCAATGCGCGCACTGTTTTATGTAAAAACTCGGCCAGCTTCTCCGTGTATCAGGCCATAAATAAATACAAATCTGTGACATAATGTATTGCAGTAGATTAAGATATTCACTTAATTTCCGGCTGTAATGAATCTAAAAACAAATTAAAACTTGAGTACGATTTAAACGTGGGCGGACTTGAAACGAAGCTGCATGCACGGTGTAACAAGTGTATGATGAAAATTGTAAAAATAAGTGGATAAATGACGGAAACATGTACATAATATTCAGCAAGAATCTCTAATTTATCAAATGAATTCTTTTACAATTCGGTCTACTTCGGAATCGGTAATGTCAACTCTTTGGTAATAACATTTGGGTTTCGGAATTTACGTTTTGAAACTTAATAATTTGTTCTTCCCCGAATTTTGTTGCTCCGGTTACCCCTAGTAGCGCAAAATATTTATCTCATATTTTCTATATATTTAACGAATATCGTAATTTTTGTCAATGTCTAACAGACATTTGAGATATTTGCAAAACATTTATTTTAGAATAATCTTTTTCTATTATTTGTATAATATTAGCCCCACGTATTTTCGTAATATTTTTCTTATAGATACACGGAACATTTCGTTCCATTTTAATATAAGTATCTTTTAAATATCATCTGCCGAATACAATATAAATGTATTAAAAATATTTAAAATCAAAATCACATATTTTGTTACAACAATAAAATAGCGGAACGAAAATGTTACAAAAATTGGTCGCGTTTTTTCATATCAAATGAAGTGTTCGATGACAATCGTAAAGTGAAAAATATATTTTTATCATGTTTATAAATTTAAAAAATTCAATTTCGGTACATGTTTCTAAATTGTTCAAACTAAACATGTTATTTAGGTTTACAAGAAATATTTTAGGTATCTTCGGATGAAATCCAGAAGACACCTTAAAAAATCTGCCGCTTGAGACATTTAGCGAAGATTACAAAAAAGTATTTAAAAAGTATTCTGTGCTACTAGGGACGTAACACTTGTCACTAACTTATGATATAACTTGAAAATTGAAAACATTTGAATTATTAATACGACCGACTGGTCATCGCTCGACACTCCGGGCTACTGCTCTATTGCAATTTAATTACACGCTAACTTGCTAAACAATAACGGGCCATCCTAAACCGCACTTCGATTACAATTATAATTACCTTATTAAACTCCAATTTCACTCTTGTGGACTTGCATTGCAATTGCGTTCGCATTAACTACCGTATACATAATTATGAAATAGTTGACGCTTGGACGAAGACCAAATGCATTAATTGCAGTAAAATCGTAGAGCAATTACTCGATTGCATATGTAATTAGAACCTACCTTCCCGGTAATTAATTCTGCACGCAAATAAATTCATAAAATTCTACTACCTCAGGGAAATGAATACATTTCACGTACCGTTCGAGAAGTTCGAATGGAATATGATATCATCCCAATAAAGAGATTCGATAATTAATTGGCTTTTACAACGTTTTGAAATTTTCCAGCAATATATAATCCAAAGAAAAGATAACTTAAGGTACATGACCGTCATTCGCGTTGAACATAATACTTCTTTGTTTATATCTACTTCACATGAAATATCAATTAATTGATGCTAATGAAAATGTTTACACAAATTGTCGCAATACTAACCTGTAAAGGAGAATGGAAACAATAATTAACTGTAAAAAGAATTAAATAAGTATTTTACTTTTAATTACAATTCTGTTTCTCAAGTGAAGCTTTATCATATGACGATAAAAAATGTTACGCTTAAAGAAACTGAAACGGTTTTTGATTATTAGTGAAGCAAGATGAAAATTTCCGAACAATGTTAAGAATTATTGCGTGAAGCGGTACAGAGAGACGAAGTCAAAGAAGCGATATACTTCTACAAATTTTTTGCAAATTTTGCAACAAATTTGCCTGAGTTATATATTTTTAAATGTTTAATTTATTTTTACCAAAATAGAACTTTATGATCATGAAATGATGAGGAAAATCGATTTACGAACAATTTAAAGACCATTTTCTGCACGAAATGTCTGCAATATATGTATGCACGTCACAAAACAAATTCGAACAAAAATTTGCGATATATTGCAAATTTTGCATCAAATTTGCCTCATAAAGGATCATGATGACATATCAAGCGATATACTTCCGTCTAAAGGATTCGAAAACCTCTTTTCTAATAGTATGAACAAATTGACGTAACGGTGCGAGGAGAGTAATTAGAAAAATCACATATCACTTGTGATCCCTAAGTTATATATCTTTAAATGTTTAATTTATTTTTACCAAAATAAAAATTCATGTCCATCAAGCGATGAGGAAAATCGATTGACAAACAATTTGCAGACAATTTTCTGCACGAAATGTCTGCAATATATGTACGTATGTTACACAATAAATACACAAAAATGTTACACAAAAAAATAAACTGAATTTTGCGATACATTTTTCACGCCATAGCTCAAACATGAGCTACAGACGCTGTAACTGTTTACCGTCAATTCTTGAGATAAACTTAGCCATCCATATGCGTACAAATATTGAAACATTGCACGAACTTAAGTTTGTTTTATATTTAAGTATTTTTGATTCGCCATTGTGTTTTGGACATATGAGTTCCAAACGAGGACTCATAGGCAACACTCTCATGATTCCTTTCATGATCCTTCATGAAGCAAATTTGATGAAAATTTTGCATCGCATTGTCTATCTGGGCAGTCATTGACACTCTTTGGTACAAAACCATCCGCATAGTACCGACGTCTAAATATTTTCCGAAATGGACCTAGGACGATCTGGTTGGGTCGATCATAGTTGGAAAACAAGTGGAATACACGAAACAGACTCCGGGATCCGAATCCCCCTCTTCCTTTAGGATGTTATTACCATAGGAAATTCCTTTCGTGATCCTTCACGAGGCAAATTTGACGGAAATTTTGCATCGCATTGTTTATCTGGGCAGTCATTGACACTCTTTGGTACAAAACCATCCGCATAGTACCGACGTCTACATATTTTCCGAAATGGACCTAAGACGATCTGGTTGGGTCGATCATGGGTGGAAAGCAAGTGGAATACACGAAACAGACTCCGGGATCCGAAACCCCCTCTTCCTTTAGGATGTTATTACCATAGGAAATTACCAAGAACATCCCGGAACAAGCAGCAACCCAGATGGGCCGGTACTTGTTCGTAAGGCGAGTTTCGTCGGGCTCACCCAATGGTGGGTGCTTTTATTGCGCCATAACGTTTCACGAGCAACAATATTTTTCAACTCCCGAGAAGTCCGACGATAGGAGGCATACCGAGCTGTACGTAAGGCGTCAGGCTACGTGAGCACATTACGCGTGTCACTGCTCGGGATCTCTTCCCTTGGCTCCCACGACGACAGAAGTCGAGACGTCCCGAGACGCGCGAAATGGTTAATTTTGTTGATGTGTTTCCAGCATGAATAACCTCCGTCAAGGCGAGGAGTTTCATTCGAGGCGCTAATTACACGAGCTCGCGCGTGGAGTCTATTACGCCCTCAAACTTTTTGACGACCATATTAATTAACAGGCCCGCCGTCTAATAACAGCTCCATAAAAGTCTATTTGGCGACACGGTTCGTGTTTATGCCGCAACCCCAATTTTCTCAGATTTTGGGTAATTGCATTCCACGCTAACCTGGTAATCTCGTCCTCGACCACGACCTCCTGGTTTCCTGCAGTCCTTGGCCAGGATATTCCGTTGTTTAATGGCGGATTGCCTGAATTATTTCGTACAATGGAATAATTGATAAGCGTGGCCTTTGGAATAGAACTTCCTGTTCCTAGTGTATGTTGGATCTTTCAAATGTCAATATTTCTTAAATCACCACAATATGTGGCAAAATTCTGAACAAGATACTGCTCGTTGTTTGGGGGTCAGATTCAACAGTTTTTGTCAAAAGTTGAAAAGTTATGGTTTTTATGACAACCAAAGCTATTCTTGTTCTTGTAATAGAGCTTTCTGTCGACTAAGGTGTTCGGCCAAGTTTTTCTTTCATTCCAAAGGTGTCTGCAGTGATTTTTTAAAGCAATATCAGACATGTGTATGCAATTTTTATAATTGTATGCATAGGTGGTGGAACTACTGTACTTCATACAATGGAATAATTGGCAAATATGGCCTTGAAATTGAAGTAGTCATTTCTAGTATAAACTCCATCTTTCAAATGTCAATACTTCTTAAATCACCACAATATGTGGCAAGAGTCCACACAAACTATCTACATCGCTCAGAATTGAAGGGTCTACATTGACAGTTTTTGTCAAAAGTTGAAAAATTAAAGCTTTCGTGACGAGGAGGGCTTTCCTTGTTCTTGTAACCGAGCTTTCTTTTAACAAAGGTGTTCGGCTAGGTTTTTCATTCCAAAGGTGTCTGTAATGATTTTTTAAAGTTATATTATGCATGTTTGTGCCATTTTGATAGGTGTATATATGTGGGGGTGAATTAGGCAGATGTGTTCTACCAAATTCATTGTTAAAAAAAAGGGAACCTAGGCAGACATTGGGGTAGTTTCCATGATGATGAGGTAGTTTTGTTCATAGAACATTATATGAATTATGTGGCTATATTGCAATTCTAGGAAACGGTAAATATAAGCAATTTGCGGACCTGATTGTTACAGGATGTTGGTTGATACTTTACCTTGTAGTTTGAGAGGTCTTCGACAACACAGGCGAGTACGGCCTCTCTGCCCACTGGAATTGTCACGTTTGATATCGGAGCACCAAAGGTCGGTCCCTCTGAAACACCACACAGCACGACCTCTGAATAAGCCTTTCAAACTGTCAACATATCGGTAAGTGTTAAATTCTTGGAATACATAGTATCATTTATTGCGTACGTAGTTACATAAGATATTTTATCAAATAATAATCATATGATCGCACCTTGCATCGAAATATCGTTTTCTATCCCTCCATGGCGACTCCACCCTTCTTGTGCTCCAATCGCAGCAACGAATTTGCTAAGCGTTCTAACTTTTTAACCAATTGGCGACTTCTTCAAAGTATAGGTCCAACCCTTCAAACTTAGCATTTTTAAACGTTTTTGACCGAACAGTCAGTTGCCGTTAGATAGTCCACAATTAACTTCCTGTCCATTTTCTCGCGACGATTTGTCAGCACTCCGCAAACATTTCATCCCACGTCCAACGACTAACTTGTGTCGTAATTTGTTATTAATATATACCCTATTTGATATGCATTAAATTCAGTGAATTATTTATTTCATATCAGCCCTAACCAACTGCGCAATATTAAGTTGGCTCGCAGTGTTGTCCACCGAAGGTGTTTGCGACTAGTACCTGTTGGTCGCAAGATTAGACTTTACAACCCTGGTTGGGTCCAATACCCTCGCATCTTTGCGTACGAGACAACATTCGATACGGTATGCAACATGATTACGAAATCAGAAATGGTCTAGATTATCCATTGAAAGTCGCTTGAAATTTAGATGTAAAAGTCTGAGATAATCAGAACTTCTAAATTTTCGGTTGTCCCAGATATTGTGCGGTAAACTATCTTCGGGTTCAGCGTTGATTCGTTTCAATGTTCAAGAAAAATATGTAATGTGGAAAATTATTAGGAATGTGTTTATCTTTTTGCAATTTCCATTAGACTGCACCACTTATTGCCCCGTGCATCTCGAATTGATGGATCCCATGACGGCACCAAGCCGAGTCCTTCGATGTGAAGAATTCAGAAAGAGCGCACTCAGTTTCCTGGGAGTCCTCGAAGCTTTTACCCAGGATGAAGTATTTCAGGCCTTAGAACAGGTGGCGGCGAGGACGAGATCGAAAAATCGAGGATACCCCGGCACATCCCAACTCATTTCCTCCAACTTTTGGCACGTTTAATCCACCACGTGAGGTCGCACACTATCCCGACGGGAAATAACGAGGATGTGACTTTTGCAGAGTTTGCGAGGAACGTGCCTCAACTACTTGTGGTAGACTCCGGCGTTGATCGTTTCGCCAGTTTCCACAAGCTTCCAGTGGATCGAATCTCCCTCGTCGACCTAGATGCTAAACATCATTTTCTGTGTACAAATGTCTGTTCGTAGGGTGACGGATCGGTAGTGGTCAGGGGACAGCAACCTGTTGCTGTGGAGATGCTTAACAAGGGGTCCCTAAAAGCCACATCCATTCCTAGCCCTAGATCAGTTGTCCAGGACAATAAGTTTGTAATCAGTAAGGAGAGTGACCATCTTCCTGATGAATTTTTCCCATCAAAGGTTTCAGCTTGACACCTAGCCGGATAAACTAAACAATCACTGGTTTCGATACTTATGGGGAACATAGGGAACCCACCAACTGCTGCTTGTTGCGATGTCTAAATCACTTGGAGCAGAAGAAGAGCTTTATGCAAACCAAGAAATTTGTGCCGTTCTTTCCTGAACTCTTCGCGTTGAGGACCCAGCTGGGTACCCAATCTTCAACTACATCGACTAGACAATAGTGGTTCCGTTGTTCACGATTGACAATGAAAATCCGCCGACTTCCTGTTTTTCAGTTTCGAAGCACCTCATCTAGTATGCGGATAGCGCGGAGGAAATTAAGGATGTCTCTCCTGAATTCTAGATATCATAGAATCTATCTTGATACTGTCAAAGAACCTTTACCAACATGAGCTTGTGGGGAAATGTGATCGCTCCTAATGAGCCGGACAAAAAGCTTCCTCTACCATTTGTTGTTACTTCCCTTTTTCATAAATGAAATTTAAAGTTCAATAAAGAATGGGAAAACTTAGTTAAGGAGGAAATACTTAAAATAACGAAACATCGGAAAAATAAGCGAAAGAGGATTTTGTAAAATATCGACCTTCTACCGGGTAACAAAGAGATTGGACTCGATTCTATTTAACTACGTATATTTGACGCAACATTTTCATAGAAATGTTGAAGCTATGGCTCTTTATGAGACAGGTAAACATATACAACCTGAGACTATAGTTGCATGAAATTATGCGACGTGATAACATTAGATGCCGATAACATAACAGTTGCATCTCCGTATGGATGCTGATTGAAAGAAAAGAATTCCGTTACAATTAGTTGTCCGAAGTGTAGAAAATAATGAAAGGTTTAATTTACGATGACTTGAGGGTCTCTTTCCCCCAAACACTGGAGTAATCGTGATTTGAAAATTCAACTTCTCTGGAGAGAACATTTTAATTCATGATCCACTATATGCAACACCCATGCCGATTTGGCGTAACATCATTTGCGTCTTCTACTGCATGACACTACCGGTTCCTTCGAAACATTCCCCTTCAAATCGATTTTGCTTCTAACCTAATTTCGAAGCAATTCAATCGTACATATATGCTGCTCGGCAAAGGGGTTGGATTTGGGTACATAAAGCTCACCTTGTCAAGGATAACGCGAACATCTTCTTCAAGTATAGTAGCTTACTTCTAGGGAATACGACTGCAGAAAATTGCAACAGACACTGGAAAATAGGCGCGATAGTTTCTTTTTTCCTAAACAAGCTCTTCTCCAAAATATCTGCTTTCTCAAACCTCCCTTCCTAGGATATTTCCTAAAAGGCACACAACAAAACTACGTACTCCGACATCTTTTTTTTGCCAAACCCTACAGTTTCTAAACTAATATTTTGTCAACATTGGCTCCGTGTTATATGATATTTATATCTTGTATAAAATTAGCAATGCAGCTGAAGTATTTATTGATAATCCATCCATTACCGAGATATTTATCACATGACTATGAAATTTCCAACGATGGTAAATTTCCGCTTGGTTTGATAAGAAAATAAGCTCACTTTTAGTGGAAATTTCGAGCTGGGGTGTCAGTAGAATATTGAATTATTTGCATCAGTCATTTCGCCACCTTCTCGTCCGTAAATAATTAAATTATCTCGCGCACCGCACTAAATGAGATCAAATAAGAATAAAAGCAACTTTAAATACCATTTCACGCGCTCGACTAGTTGCTAACATTTGCAGAACCGTTGTTCAAGTTGATGAGTTTATTATTGAATTACCGAATTGCTCGGTCTGGTGTTACGGAATAACAGCTGCGGATGACTAAGTAATTTAGTTGGGTTATCAAATAATAATTCAACGTTTTGAGAGAGCTGGTCTATTGATTGTGAAAATTAATCAAATGTGTAGGTTTATTCAGTTACCGGTCGAATTAACCCTTCTATCAATGACTAACAAGTAAGATATCCCAGGTCGATCTTTCCGATTTTATTTCTTTTATAATATGTTATAGTAGACTAAAAACTAAGCGACACGTATTTTTATTTATCTGCCATTAAACGCTTTAAGAGGGTGAAACCACCATCCAAAGTAAGGCATGTCAAAGGCCCATTTGGCAGTTTCCTCCACAAGAACATAATATTTTTTAACCAATCCACCTGGAAAAGGTTTCTCATAACAAGAAATGAAAAATATAATTTTCTCAATTAAAAAACAAAAATTAAGGGGTGAGCCACCCCTCACAGGTCTTACTTTGGATGGTGGTTTCACCCCCTTAAAGTGTTTAATGGCAGATAAAAAAAAATACGTGTCGCTTAGTTTTTAGTCTACTATAACGTATTATAAAAGAAATCAAATCGGAGAGATCGACCTGGGATACCTTCCTTGTAAGAATTGTTCTGGTTAATAACTGGGTATTACACAAATTTCGTACGCCAAAAGCATAAAAAAATCTTTCATGCTTTCATATGCTCCTAAATACTGTTTACCGTGCGTAAAACAATGTAATTAAATCAAAAATTCCATTTAAAATATACTCCTCTACCATTAGATCTTGCCAATCGCTAAAGTTGCATTCAGGGTCAGCATTTTTGTATGAACAAATGTCTATGCGTATATTTTCTTCTCATTTTCGAAAATTTTTGCTCATTCGCTCTCGAGTTATGCGAGGGAATCGTGATGACTAGTCTGCAACAATATTTTGTCTAACAAGAACAAGAGGACGTAATAACTCACTTCACGTTCTTTACTCGTAACTTTCATTTTTTGTAACAGAACGTGGAGTAAAATTCACTACTCCATTCTAAAGAGCGGTTATTTTATATTTTCACATTAACTGTCGCTTTCTGTTACGAATGTAATGAAGAACAATAAGGAACTAATCATGAATCGCCGTAACAAATTGTGACGATTTTTAGTAACTGAAGAAAACGTAAATCAATTGTGTTGACACAACAGAATATCGAGCACAACACAGTGAGCTAAAAAAGAGCCACTGAAGGTGGATATTTATTGGAGATAAATTTGAAACAATTAGCAAACGAAAAGTTTGTACACTAAATAAGGAACTAATCATGAATCGCCGTAACAAATTGTGACGATTTTTAGTAACTGAAGAAAACGTAAATCAGTTGTGTTGACACAACAGAATATCGAGCACAACACAGTGAGCTAAAAAAGAGCCACTGAAGGTGGATATTTATTGGAGATAAATTTGAAACAATTAGCAAACGAAAAGTTTGTACACTAAATAAACAATCAATTTACAAGGAAATTAAAAATATCAAAACAAATCAAACTAGGGAGTTAACTCTGCCCCATCTTGTAGAATCGTTGGCGCCAGTCAAGGAACTAAATTACTATTTTACGGGCCTAACACTGTTAAACATATCAATAAGAGAAAAATGATTCCAGGTAGGATGCAAAATCTACAATATATACTGCGCAATTTCCTATCTCAACATTCTTCAACATGTTTCCTGAGAACATTACCAACTATCCATAAAGGGCCCTAGTTCCGGCTGCATTGCAAGTTCAGAACGCAATGGAAGCGCATTCCAAATCGATCGAGGGAATTACTTCGAAATGCGACTCTGATCGGGTGCAGGTCCTTCGTATTGGTCAGGGATGAGAGTATTCGGCAGGCAAAAGAGCATCCGGAAAAGCGAGTAGAAGGGAAGGTAGAAGAGTGAGCGGAGAAGCGACTCCCAGAGAGTGCGACAAACAGATTGGCCAGCAGATACCAATGAGCTTCCCATTGTGTCACTTCGTTCAAGCCCAAATACAATACTGAATTTGCGTACATTCCGTTTCAAGCTAATGAAATGTGATGAGAGCCTCGAGTCAGGTCGATCGAATGCATAACGCGCAAACGCGACCCTTATTGGGGACATATTCTTGAGAAAGTCGCGACCCAAGTTACCTTATAAACAGGAGAATGGAAGGAAGAGCACGGGAAAGAGAAGTTCGGAGAACGTGAGTCAAAAGATAAGCTAGGAGATCCCAATTCCGGAACGCGGCAAGGAAGCTTTCCGCAGCGGATTACGTATTATCGACTTGGTCTGGTTTGTTGATCCGCATCAATAGTTCATAGGACGCGGTTTAACGGCTACAGATGATACACACACTTTGAACTATCTGTCACTTCGTCCAAGTTCGAGTAGAATTCTGGTTTCGCATGCATCTCAAGTTTGGAGTTGATGAGACGCGATTCGAGTCTTTGTCCAAGTTGATCAAGCGGATGAGATCCAAACACCACTTTCGTTTAGGACAGGTTCTTGGGGTGGTCAGGACCCAGATCATCCTACTAGCAGGAAAGTAAAGGGAGAAGCAAACAAAGGAACATGCGTCAGAAGATAAGCCAGCAGATTCCAATTGCGTGGCGCGATAAGGGAGCTTTCAGCGACGGATTACGTATTATTGACTTAGCCCGGGTTTGCTGATCCGCACAGACGGTTCATAGAACGCGGTTTAACGACTACAGATGATATACACACTTCGAACCTTCCGTCCACTTCGTCCATGTTCAGGATGAATCCGTGTTCTACATCAATTCCTACTTCCGACCTGATAAGCGATACAATCCCAAGTGAAGTCAATGAGATTGTCTGTAAAGAGTTCTGGTTTCGGATGTGTTCCAAGTTTGGAGCTGATAAGATGGATTCAGAGTTTCTGTCAGGTCGACTGAGAAAACTACTTAGAAACGGCGTTCCTTTGAGCGGGAAGTCTTAGAGTTGGTCAGAGTCGCAATATCATCCAGCAAAAAGAAGAGCGAACGAAAAAGCAAGCTGAAAAGCGAAGAAACGAAGGAGCAGAAAAGGGCTCGGAGAGGGTGCGTCAAGCGATAAGCCAAGAAATCCCGATTGTGCGGTGCGGCAAGCAAGCTTGCCACGACGGATTACAGATTATCGACTGGGTCCGGTCGACCGATACGTATCGATGAAGCAGAGAATGCGATTTAGTGGTTGCGGATGATCGATATACACGATGAGCTTTCCGTACTTACGTCAAAGTCCAGAAGGAATCCGTGGTCCAAATCAATCCCAAGTTCGGAGCCAACGAGACCAGACACAAATCCCAAGTTGACCGACTATCCGAAAAGAGTTCTTGGTCCGGACTCGTCTCAAGTTTGGAGGTGATGAGACGCGACAGAAACCCCATCCCAAATCGATAGACTGCCCGCAAAGAGTCCTACTTCCAGATGCGTTCCAAGTTTGGAGCTGATGAGACGCGATCAGAGTCTTAATCAAGTCGACCGGGGAAATTTCTTAGAAACGGCGTTCTTTTTGGGATGGGTCGGAGACGAAGCTATCTAGCGAAAAGAAAAGAGGAGGGAAAAGCAAGCGGAAGAGCGAGCGGAAAAGCGGCTCGGAGAGCGTGCGTCAAACAGATAAGCCAGGAGATCCCAATTACGTGGAGCAGTGAACGGGCTTTCCACGGCGGATCGCGGATTATCGACCGGGTCCGGTCGACTGATCCGCATCGGCGACCCAAAGGACGCGATTCAATGGCCGCGGATGATCGATATACACTTTGAGCTTTCCGTTCCTTTGTCCAGGCCCAAGAATGATCCCGGACATATTTCACTCCGTCTCCGTCGAGGCGTGGACGTATACGGCTTTGGTCGAAGTAACGCGCCGGAGTTATTGGGCTTGGGTGGTGGTCCAAAGCCTCGGCCGCGGAATACACGACCCAAGTACGAATGCGAAGTACGGAGGCGGCTCATGAAGGAGGAGGAAAGGAAGAGGACGCGGGGTGGCTTCGAACGGAATAGGACGAGGGTGCAGCGTGGAGGAGGTGAAATACAATTCCCCAACGTCGTAGTAAATCTTTTCGCTGTTTTCGTATGTCGAGTGTCCGCGCCTCCTCGGCCTCCTCGACGAGTTCCCCGAGAATCTTCGATCACGATCGGGACTTTAACTTATGGCCAAGATCGATGGCCTCTCTTCTGGAGACGGCCCGTTAAAAAGAGCCGCAGATGGGTGGCGACTTTGGCGACGACTTGTGGGATTCTCTGGTGGGTTCGGTCTGACTCTCATGTGTGGCTGGAACGTTCCAGTTCCGCACTTTGCACTTCTCCAGGGCTAATATAATGGTAATATTATTTCCAGCTTGAACCGAATGTATTATATATAAACGTCTAATCTCCGAAATTCGTTTAGTGTACATTGAACCCCGACAAATGCCATTAAAATTGCAACATTTAAAAATAGCTGAGATAAATGCAGGGACATTCTATATAAAAAAGTATATTAAGATGAAGTGAAACACGCAGAATTTAAACCCTCAGACATGAAGAAGCGTTAAGTGAAGTCCTTAAATCCCGACGAAATCTCGCGATGGGAACTTTACATCCCAGACGTTTGTCGTTGTTTTAAGTCTATATCTCCCCACCGACTTCGAATATTGAAAAGTTCTTTATTTTAGACATATTATAGGAGTAATTTATCAAATAAAATATTTTTCAATTTTTTTAGACCTGTCACACGGTACGACAGCCTTAATAATTACCACAAGGAGCACCTCTAGATGTTACACTGTCATGAATCCTACTTTTCAGTTCGAAGATAGGATTAGAGAAAAAGTGGAGGACGAATTCAAACCCTTAGACGTGAAAAAGCGTTAAGTAAAGTCCTTAAATTCCAACGGAGTCTTTACATACCAGACGTGATGCAGCAACCGAATCGGATTAAGTATGGGCTAGCTTGAGGAAATTTTTTTAATGTGAATCTTCTACGTTGCAAACTGGAGAAACGAACTTTCGTTATAACTGTACAAGTGGAAAGTAGGGGTTCCGCGGCAGTGAGTTGTACCGAAGTTTGGAGAATAATGTAAGTTTTGATTTACGATGACTCGAAGGCCAACCTCCTTCCTCCAAACGCTGGGGTGGCTGTGATTTGAAAACCCAAGTTATCCGGAGAAAAGATTTAAATTCATGATCCCCTATGTGCAATACCCATCAACTGGTAATCTATTAATCTACATGCATACCCTCATTTATGAATTTTTATTAAAACGCATCTAACAGGAATTTTGCCTTGAGAATAAGAAATAGCGTCCTGGAACATTCCCGGTCATAACACAAGGTTTTGATGAAGGGTGGCATCCTGGATTACTTAAAGTAAAAAAGGTTTTACTACCAAGGAAAGTATCCCAGGTCGATCTCTCCGATTTGATATCTTTTATAATATGCCATAGTAGACTAAAAACTAAGCGACACGTATATTTTTTTATCTGCCATTAAACACTTTAAGAGGGTGAAATCACCATCCAAAGTAAGGCATGTCAAGGGGCGATTTGGCAGTTTCACCCACAAGAACATAGTATTTTTTAACCAATCCTTCTGCTTCCCACCCAACTTCTTATACTCTAGTATTCTTGGGGCGATAAGGGTTAATAAAAAAAATATGAGGCAAAAATTATCGATTTTAAAGAGATGTTATTACTGAAAGAATACATTTTTAAGGCGATGTGAAAGTGGCGTAGAAGAGGTCTCGTTTATGAAAAATTTCTCCGAAGTGGATGTACCGAATCGTTTGAAACTTTACAACGTGAATATGGAGGCTATAAGAAAGGTCCTGATGACCATAAAATGTCAATTTCTTTATAGGTATTTTCAACATTTTTTATAAAGAATGAAATTTCATGAGGGTTAAAACCTTCCTTATAGCCTCCATGTTCAGGTTGTAAAGTTTAAAACGATTCGGTTACACCCAGTTCGTATAAAAGTTTCATGAACGATTAACCTTTCAGTTGCCACTTTCATATTCCCTAGAGGGCATGTCACCTTTTGGATTGTAACGTCGTTAGTATTTTTAATAAGTCAAACTCGAAGGATCATTAACTCAGGAAATCATGGATTTAAATGCCCGAAATCGGAAGCAGAAATGCCTGGAAATCGTTGACAAATTACCGAAAAATTGTCAATTTTTAGGTAGAACGTCACATCTTACCGAATCGCATTGTTGTTCATTATCCGAAATAAAAGACAATCGGTTCTTAAAGAAGGAAGCCGACTTCGGTAAATATGTACAGCATTTGTGAAAGAAAAATGAACTAGAAATGACGAACCGCGCATGGCGTGCATGGCCGGTCCCTTGTATCCACAAATTTAGATGCACCGGGGCACCATCCATGAGATGCAGGCGCTACCGGAAGAGGAAGAACCTCCTCCTTTGGCCCATGTCCCTCTGTGCCTGGGTTGCATATCATCGAGTGCATCTCGCTATAACCTTCAAAAGATGGAACCACCCGAGGTCGGTCCGCAATCTCGAGAAGAGCGCGATAATTTGATAGCCTAATAGCAGGAGCAAACAAGAGGTGAGACAAACGGCGCTGGCCCCTGCAGGGAAATGCACCAAAGTAGTTATGTGTACAAAGGCCGAGGTCGGGGGCACGGAACTCTCTGCAGGTAAGTGCAAAAAGTAGCCGCCCTAATTGCTTGCAGAGGAAGGTGTAATTTGCAGGCGACGTAATCCCCTCTTTT
The DNA here is from genome assembly GCF_000612105.2 of Orussus abietinus. Taxonomy (NCBI): domain Eukaryota; kingdom Metazoa; phylum Arthropoda; class Insecta; order Hymenoptera; family Orussidae; genus Orussus; species Orussus abietinus. The sequence goes on along the minus strand of NW_019394539.1, from coordinate 44,410 downwards.
GCCCGGCGCCGAGGCCAGCGCCAAGAGCGGAGACTCGCGTAACTAAGGATCTCGATTTACCGGAGGCGCCTCCGATGCGGATGAAACCATGTAATCAACATAATGAATGAAGAGAGCTCGTCTTTCCTAGGATACGTCTTTTCCGGCGGTCTCTCCTCGCGCTTCTCGCCGCTTCTTCCACCTCTTCTTCGAGGCGGCTTCTCGAGCAGTGCATTTTTCACGACGTCACCTGCAGTGCCACCGGGCCTCGTCGTTCCTCGGAAATGCAATTGCGAGATCGCTTACGGAATCAGAGGAGCCCCGGGAAAATTCTTATTTGTGACGGCTCCTTTCAAACGTCCTTTCATCGAGCGCTATACCGACGAATCGGGACAGCTCGATGTGGACGTTTCGAAGCAGCGATCAGGAATTGTGTAAAAGCTGCATTGTGCTTCGGGTCGTTCAACCCGGTCAGGTGAACCTTCTTTTGGACCAGGAATGGTCCAGCTGGATTTCAAGACGCTTCCGATCGCCCCAGGCCTCCCCAATAGGAGTCTCCTCAACAATGAAATCACTGCAACTTTTACTTAATGAATATTTCAATATTGCGAATTGGAATTGTTGATGTGAAAGCGTAATGTCAAAATATTTATGAAACTTTTCGCTAAACGCTGAAACTTCAGCAAGTGATTGTGGAGACCCTAAGGAAGAACGTGGAACTCATAACATTTCATTTTGCTCAAAGAAGAAGTATTCTTAGTTCGGGTCTTGGATAAATACAAAATTTTATTATTAAACATGAAATTCGCCCCAGGCTCCCCAATGGGAGTCTCCTCAACAATGAAATCGCTGCAACTTTTATTCAATGAATACTTCAATATCGCGAATTGGAATTGCTAAGGTGATATGAAAGCGAAACCTCAAGATATTTAGGAAACTTTTTGATAAATTGGGAGCTCCGAATCATTTGAAACTTCAGCAAGTGATTGTGGAGGCCCTAAAGAAGAACGTGGAACTCATAACATTTCATTTTGCTCAAAGAAGAAGTATTCTTAGTTCGGGTCTTGGATAAATACAAAATTTTATTATTAAACATGAAATTCGCCCCAGGCTCCCCAATGGGAGTCTCCTCAACAATGAAATCGCTGCAACTTTTATTCAATGAATACTTCAATATCGCGAATTGGAATTGCCAAGGTGATATGAAAGCGAAACGTCAAGATATTTAGGAAACTTTTTGCTAAATTGGGAGCTCCGAATCATTTGAAACTTCAGCAAGTGATTGTGGAGACCCTAAGGAAGAACGTGGAACTCATAACATACATTTATGGAGTTAACTGGGTGGTTGTTTAATATCCGGCCCAGACACGAGGTAATCGTTCCCGCACCTCGAGTCGTGCATTTTTCTCGATGTCATCTGCAATGCCGCAGCGGAAATGCAATAGCAAGATCACTTATGGATTCTCAGGAACGTCAAGACCGTCGTTTTGTTCGTAGTCGTTTGCAAACGCTGTTATAAAAAAACTTCGATACCCCTATATTGTAATATTGACACTCACGTATGGACAATTAATCGCTTTAACTTCTGAAGTATTTAGACTGTATTCTGTACCGAAACATTTTCAATCATGAGATATGGAAGAAATATTGTAGTCTAATGTGCAGCGCTGTTATAAAAAAACGACGATACCCTGGTAATGTAATATTGACACTCACGTATGGACAATTAATCATTGTAACTTCCCAAGTATTTAGACTGCATTCTGTACCGAAACATTTTCGGTCATGAGATATGTAATGAATATTGTAGTCTAATGTGCAGCGCTATTATAAAAAAACGTCGACACCTCGATAATGTGAAGCGAACTTCTGAAATCTATCCTTAATGAACTTTTTGGTGTTTTGGTGGGATTTCTATGGTTCGAGTACAGCCGATGCTTATTACGTGGATATTTTGAATGTCCTCGAAACACGATCTATGATCGCTGATCTTGCAAGCGGAAGATGCGGCTGATAGGAAATTGGTTACCTAGGATTTAAATTTAACAAAGAAAAAAGAAATAATATCCCAACACTGTTGGAATGGAAATATAATTTCCATTGCATGGTCAATGAAACACCAGGACCATAAACAATTTCCTTACCAAACGCACGGAGACAATACATATCGAATGAAATAAAGTAACGTAGATGAAAATAAATATGATATTAAAGATCACGTTTCGGGAAATGGGGAAAAGTGGATATAAATGAGAGAAGGTGGGGATTCAGAGAAAAGACCTTTAAATCCTGTGATTGTGTGCTTTCTCACAAGAATTCTTTATGCAAGTGACCCTTCCAGCTTATCCTAGGGCGTAATATACGCAAAGTCCGCACTTCAGCCTTATCCTGCACTTTCCAAATTTAGGAAGTGAAAACGCTAGCAGTATTTCTGGAAAATGAACTTCCGCCTAGAACTTTGTTGATACTAATTACTTAGCGGAAGTAATGGAAGGAAATTGTATCAGAATATAAAATCTGCTAGCCTACACGAATAGGAGATTATCATTTTTCCGAAGTTATCTCTTGATGCACTTTACTATTTAATAGCCACAGTCATCCTCTTTATCCTAGAATTACTTTTAATTATAATTTATTTTCTAAGAAAAGTTCTTTCCCTTTTCGACCGTTTTGCGATAATCCTGGTGGATCCGTTGAAGATGTACAAATGCCTATAGTAGGATTTTACAGCACAATAGTTATTAGGTAAAATGAATTTAGTGGTATAAATCCAAAATGCGAAAAATCAAACTTTTTATTTTAATTGGAAGAGTTATCGTTCTTCAATAGTCTCAAATCTTGCAGAAGTAGCTGATAAAGATTTAAGGTAATTGGTCGAAAGAACCCACGCGCATAATTTATGAAATCCTCCTGACGTTTCCAGCGGAGATTTTTCGTTTTGCGATATTCCTGATGGATCCATTGAAGAAGGTACAAATGCTTATAGTGGCATCTTGTAGCACAATAGTTATTAAATACAATGAATTTTGTGGCATGAGTCCAAAACGCGGAAAATGAAACTTTTTATCTTAATTGAAAGAGTTATCATTCCTCAATAGTCTCAAATCTTGCAGAAGTAGCTGATAAAGTTTTAAGGTAATTGGTCGAAAGCATCGACGCGCATAATTTATGAAATCCTCCTGACGTTTCCAGCGGAGATTTTTCGTTTTGCGATATTCCTGATGGATCCGTCGAGGATCCGACGTTCTGCCGACTCGCGCGTTTTTCGGGATTTCGCCGAGTTGGAAACGAGCGGAGCATTCTCGGAAGAAAATCGAGCCGTTCCCTCGGAGTCTTCATAAAAGAATCTCTAATATAAGCAAAACTTGGGTGGGCTACCTTCAAATCCCCCGGTTTCCTCCATTAGCTGACTCGCGTTGCTAATGAACTCACTTGAGCAGGCGAGGTCGGAAATTCGAAAGAGAAGGAAAGTAGGCAGAACTTCGAGACGAACTTTTAAAATAGGATCCCTACGAGACAGATAGGGAGAGAAACAAAAGCAAGCAAGGAAGAGAGCGATTAAAGGGATACCTTAATTCGCCTTTACTTCCCTGATTGATCATCTGTCCAACGAATGCCTCCATATTGCTCTGGGGGAATATGGATTTTGCGGCAAAGATGGCCTAGAATTTTGATATAGGAATTGAGTGCTGTTTATGCCAAAAGCGGAATGGAAGTTGTAAAGGGGGAGAACGTTCTATTTCAAATTCTATAGAGAGGAAAATTCCAATGGAAGGAGAAAAGGGGACCCACTGCGGTAATTCCGGTGAAAAATGCGGCGCGGAAGGACGAAATACCTCGTTTGCCAATCCTTCCCGATAAGAGGGAACGCTCTAAAAATGGTCCAGGTTGGTCAAGATATTCTTAGCGTAAAACATTCCTACTGTAGGGTCTATTGTATTTAATTTCAAATGCTAACTGGTCCACGCGCACCCTTACGTACTTCTCGTTAAGGTAATATGAAAGTCATTATACATATAAAATGTAAAATTATTTATAAAACTTTTCTACAAACTGGGACCACCGAATCATTCGAAACCTCGGCACATGATTATGAAGGTCCTAAGGAATAGCGTGGTACCCATAAAATTTCATAAAAAAGAAATATGTATTCTTGACCCTAGTTTGGGATGTATGCAAAAAATTGTGTATTAAAAATGAACTTTCATGAGCACCACGTTCTTCTTTAGGGCCTCCATAATCACATGCTGAAGGTTACAATGATTCGGTGCACCCAGTTTCGAGAAATGTTTTATATTTTGACGTTTCATATGAATAGAATGACCTTTTCATATCACCTTAGAACATCATAACTCATTTTGAACCTGTCACGTATGAAACTGATTTAACCACCGGTGAAAATTCTTTTATATCGAATTAACCCTTTGCATTGGGCGCTATCCCATCTAGACTTAAGATGTCCCCTCAGGGGGGACAACCGAGCGCAAAGGGTTAATTTAGAATAGAATTACAGCCGATTGAATATAAAGGCATCAAATTTATTTATGCACCTAATATGTCCAATTTACCATCATAACCAAATCACCACAAAGTTCAAATGGTGGAAACGCATCACAATTAGGTGCGAATTGGCGACCTAAATTTCCGGGAGATCTTAAGTTTTACTTCGGTGTAGTCGAAAGTACTTGAAAAATCTCAACGGCTGCTGGTCGCCGTGATATCAAGGTAATTTGCGTCCATTCTCCTCGATAGAGATACATAATACCCGGTAGAAATGTTTAATTTAGAACAGAATTACAGCCGATTGAATGTAAAGGCATCAAACATGTTTGTACATTCGATATGTCCAATTTACCATCATAACCAAATCACCACAAAGTTCAAATGGTGGAAGCGCATCACAATTAGGTGCGAGTTGGCGACCTAGATTTCCGGAAGATCTTAAGTTCTACTTCGGTGTAGTCGAAAGTACTTGAAGAATCTCAACTGCTGGTGGTCGCCGTGATTTCAAGGTAATTTATCACGCGTTCGTTCTCCTCGAAGCAGAAACATAATACCCGTACCGGTAAAGGGAAAAATAATGGACTGGTGGCGCAAAGCAGAAGGTGATCAAGACCCGTAGCTCCTTCTCGATTACGTTTCCACCAAACGACTGTTGTTCCCTCGAGAGGCCACGAGGTATGGAAACACGCGAGTGCAGATAGTTTGTACAGGAATGGAGGTACACACCGACGTACACCCTGTAAACGGCATAGGTTGGGTTTGTTTGCGGTAATTAATCATTACTCACTTTGCGAGCGACGAGCCTCGTCTGCCCGTTGGGCTGGTCTCGTAATTAGACTAGATTGATGGTAAGAGTCGAGCCATGAGACTGACCCTGCTCGGATAAAAGTCTTTCCATGTCTATGCTCCGTTACCGGTAACTAGACCGCGAACTTGCAAAGAGGACTTTGCCACAGAGAGTGAACATAATGATGCATACCGTGCATGCTGATGATCGTATTGCTTTGACGTTGACGAGCGATTAATGTCGATATTGGATATATGTAAAATGTGAGAGGGGAGCCAATATGAATTTTGCCCCGGTTCTAATGGCACGTGATGTACTTGAAGGTACGGTCTACACTGGCACTTAGGCGTCACCAACATGTACCTAATGGGACTTGAACCTTCTGGCACCTCTGTACAGAACTTCCATCAAATTTGATGATGATATGCCTCCAAGTTTAAAGGAAGTACTAAACCCGCTTTAAAACTGTTTGAAATTCATCAACGGGTTCACTGATTAGTAAGCATGTACTGGGGCCATTTGAGCGATCTTATCACATGCTGCCAAAATTCCAAGTTTTCCACAATTTTTCATAATTAAGCTAGTCATAGGTAGAGGCACGATGATGGGACGGTAAAAGGAATAAGCGACGCCCGGTAAAATTAGGTATAAATTAATCACTCGTAGTCGACTGATACAAATAAAATAGGGCTACCGCAAATTTGAACACGCTCGCGTTTATATTCTAAGTCATAACGAGCAGGAATATCTGACTGGTCTCCGAGCTCGGCTTACTTGATGCGCTCTATGTAGGCGAAGAGGTCAATGCAATTGGAGAAGGTTGGAGGCTGTTTAATTGGAGGTGGTATCACACGTGGATCATATCACCTTCGGATCGTTGGAGACCTCCTTCGCGATGCGTCCTGGACGAAGGTTGCTGATAGACAGAGGGAGCGCCGGTTCTCCGGTCTTGTCGAAATTGTCGAAACGAGACATACACAGACTAACCGCTGAAGGCCTCATCAGTCGATTCCTACGATTGTGCGAAAATATGAATCAGAAATACCAAAACCAGAACCGTAAATAGCGTTCTGCTCCCATATTTCGATCATCGTACAATTCTCGAACATTATAATGTGAGAAACGAGTGTCAGGACGGTTACACAACAATTTAGAACGTTGTAATAACTAACAAGGAAGGTACCTGAGGTGTCCCCCTCCGATTTTGTTCATTTTTAAATGTGTTATAGAGGACTAAAATCTAAGGAACCCGTGTTTTTTTTTATCGGCGGATAAACACTTTTAGGGGGTGAAATCAGGCTTCAAGATTGGCCGTGCAAGGGGGTAAGTTGGCTGTTTCATGTAGAAGCACTCGACCGATTTTCATGAAACAATTGTCAAAATGTAGGGAATGAAGAATTATGAAACATGCATTTGGAGTTTTTCGGAAAAATTCTTTTGGGGGGGGGGTGAGCCACCCCTTTGAATACTTCTTTTACCCCTTACGCGAGCAGTAATTGCTCTATCCAAATGAAACTTGGTTAATTTACAGACCAGAACAATACAAAAAAAGTTTCATTTGGATAGAACAATTACTGCTCGCGTAAGGGGTAAAGGAAGTATTCAAAGGAGTGGCTCACCCCTTAAAAATGAATTTTTTCGAAAAATTCCAAATGCATATTTCATAATTCTTCGTTCCCTACATTTTGACGGTTGTTTCATGAAAATCGGTCGAGTGCTTTTATATGAAACAACCAATTCACCCCCTTGCACGGCCAACCTTGAAGCCTGATTTCATCCCCTAAAAGTGTTTATCCGCCGATAAAAAAAACACGGGTCCCTTAGATTGTAGTCCTCTATAACATTTAAAAATGAACAAAATCTGAGGGGGACACCTCAGGTACCTTCCTTGTAAGAAACACGCATTTGACATGACAGAGTCAAGAAAGTGTCCTGGGAATTTCTATGCAAAGACGGAAGTAATACGTGTAGTATATAAGCTCTTGAACAGAAAATTTAGTTGGTACTAAATGCAACAGATGGCGCTGTAATCGATTAAAGAATCAAGAATCACGAATTCAGGGGATTTCTTGAGTTTCACTTCGATTTCTTAATAATCAATCTACTGAAATTACATATTAAGGGTACCATTCCATACAATTTTCTGTATAATACAATAGAGCTGATACTATAAGCATGAATGTCGATAACGCGGCCCGTTGTTTCAGATGGTATATGGATTAGAAGAATTTATTTTCAATGACAACAATTAAGTCCATCAAAGGGTTTTACTTCACCTTCATTCTGAAATGCCATCGTGAATGCACATACGTGAAACCTCATTACCTATTTTAATATACCCTTTATGTGATATTAAAAAAAAAACAAACAAACGAAATACTCTTTTATTTTCATCCGAGGACAATTCAGCATTTCAGCTGATTCGCAAAACTCGTCGGTACACGATTAATCAATTATCGAAAAAGCGAGATTATTGCTCCGGGCAACATAAATAAAGTTCCCATTTACGTACATGATGACAGTGGAACGTTTATGGTGCATGCGATATCAGCTGACGTGAAATAATCTAAATGCATAATAATGTTTGGTCCCGAGTTGACATTTCACGAATGAAAAATAGCCCATGCTGCGACGTAAATTTAATACTCTTTGAGGTAAACTATTTAATGCGAGATATGTCGGAAAATAACTGCATATCACCAACACCTTTACGTTATAAATTAACTTCATTTTGTGTAATCGATTGAAATGAAAGTAATTCAATTCATTTGGAAGACGATAAGACAGTTTATTAGGATGAGTTGTACTAACGATGTAAACGGAGCTCATGTCACGCCGGTACATGACTCGCGTCAGTAATTAGCATTTTGATTATTCCGGGTGATCGCCTGCTCAAACGGGAATTTCACGCCACGTTGATGACTAGATTTGACTTTGATGGTTCATTCGCGTTACGTGATTTGCGAAATCTGCCACGAGCTTCAAATCACTGAGATTCGCGGTGATCATTGAAAAGGAAAATTTAACGCTCGTTCCTATCAATAACCCAAAACTACACGCAGCATAATTTCTACGAAAAATAATGTACGGCGCAGTTTCAGATAGGGTAAGTCCGGGATATATGGACCACCGGTATAGACGGACTAGTCGAATATTTGGCTGGGGTGTCACAGCAGCGCTGCAGTCGTTGTCTGAAGTTGTTCTTCTTGAGTAGACGGAACCACGCTTAGTTTTGCTCATGAGTTTCATGCGTATTTTAGAAGAAAACTTTGTTTATTTCTTTTGGTGAGTTGAAAAATATTTTATACTGGATTTATTTGATATGTGGTTAAGTTAGTTTAAATGATTTCGACGTAAGATCAATCCTATAACTCAAGTGTATACTTGAGTACAATCTTGACCTAAAATGGCATGCCGGTAGCGTTGTTTGTCTGGACGGGAAACTGGTCCATCTATCCCCGACAATTGGGATAGATGGACTACTTGAAAAAACCTGGGATAGGCGGACCATATCTCCTATTAGGGCTTTACTTTCTATATAAATGGATATATGGATGAATGGATGGATGGATGTGAATATAAATCAGACTACCTATATTTTCTAAGTATATTGACTATCAAATTTACTTATCCTTTTTCAAATAGTTTATAACTCTATACTAATCACTTTTCAAGCAGTTTATAACTTTATACTTTGAAATAAACAATGTTTATACCTTTGATAACATGTATTTCTTGTGTTACACCCTGATTTAGTAACGTATACCAGAGGTCCATCAATCCCTAGGAGGTGGTCCATCTAACCCGAGTACCCCCGGGATAGATGGACTACCGAGTAAAAAAAAGAAAAAATCATAACTTCAAGTGTGATTAGTGTAACAGCTGGAGAAGTGCTTACAATTGTTCAAAGTCATATATACATATTATAAAAAAATATACCAAATCCTAGACATTGCGAAGTTTCAGAAAAAATGACGTTAAAGAAACATGGTCCAACTATCCCGGACTTACCCTACTCTTTTCTAAATTGAACTGATTAAACAATGATATAAAGTGTCAGTTTTCAATTGAAACTTCTTAGGACACGGTGGTATGGTAAGTGAGCATGTTAAAAATGAGGAATGTACGGAAAAGTGAAACCCTTTCTTTCATACAGTAAATAACTATTTGCATTCATCTTGCTCGTAGTGACACAATTTGAGTAGACATTTTCCTTATTGTTGTGTATTTTTAAATTATTGTCTACGAAGTCAATCAGAGGCCGTGCTTCTGGCTTGGCAAAATTGTGAAAAATGGCCGCTATCATCATTTCTCTCATTTCAATTCATTTTTTAAGTTGATTACTATTTACATTCATCATTGTGTGTCATGTCGAAAAGAACTAGTACGATTTGGACGCCATTTGGGTAACGAAACAAAAATAGGCAGCAGAATTAAACTTTTCATTTCCGAAGTGATGGTCAGCATAAGGACAATGGCGGATGTTCTAACTGATAGGAAGTTAGGTTTAGACATCCACCAGCGCGTTTGTATATCAATATTAAGGGTGATGCTGAGACATACTGCTCCCTAACTAAATCTACCCTCCTTACGTTTCACTACAGGATAGATATTACTTTCATAAAATATCCTACTTTTCCAGGCACTGCATCATGTTTCAATGTGTAACGAGATTGAACTTCCTCGCCACGTAAAGGGCCCACAAAGTTTCAGGGAAGCAAGTTGGCAACAAGTGTTTCGTATCTTGAATTATACAAAACTGGCATGAACATTCATAAGAGATATGAGAAATAGTTTCAAAGTATCGTGACAAAAATGGGTATGGATTGAATTTCGGTGTTAAATGGATTTTGTTAGAAGTTACTAAATATGCGGATTAAATATTCACCTCCCTTTAAATTACTTTCAGAGGATCAGACATGTAACATTTCAATTTTGCATCTGAACGTTACGGATTCAATATCTTTCGCGCTTGCGTTCGCATTTTTAACCGCTTTCGTCCCAATTTCCTTTTTTCATATTCATTGCGGAGGTAATATTACCGTCAGAGCTGTTTCCATTTTTTTTTTGCTGGAGGCACCGTAACGCCACTTTTTGAAAAGCCATAAGGGAATTGATGACACAATTCGGGGGAAAATGTACCCTTGTAAAAATTGTGTGGCTCAGCGCATGTTCTCTATCAGATTGATGATGTGCATATGCACAAAAAATGCTTGCACATACTCCTGCCAAAATGACTGCATCAGAATGAAGTCTTTTTAAAGGCTGTAAAAATTGGTCCCCATTGACGATAAGAACAAGATTAAACAGAGCAAATTGAAACAGATAAAGCGCGTAGATAAACGCCACCTGAAAATCTGCGATGGATAGTTCAGTCAGTATAGTCTGAATAGTTCTTTTATCATTCCTTTCACCATCCATTTCTTTAGAATCTTGTCTAATGCTGATCAGCAATTATTGCCAAAACCAAGCTTAATTACGATTCTAAGTTTACCTTGTTCCTGTAATTATTTTCAAGACACCTCAAAACGAGTCATCAACGCTCAAAGTAAAATGAAACATTGCAGGAGAAGTTCAGCATTCATCTCTAAACAATCAGTAAAATGTGAAGAGTAAAAGACTCCCACCAAATTAAACTTCCTGAAAAGTACACGACCACCGAAAAAGCCGGATGAGGTACAGGAAGTTTCCTCCGTTGTGCAAAGAAACAATGGGTTACATTGCACACAAGTTTGCATGAAATTTTCCAGCAGATTGCCCTCTTTTTCTATTCCGAAACATCGCAGCTTCCACCGAGGTGTATCACTCTTAACCGTAACGGTCGAATTCGTTACGGCATATGGGCTCGGTACTTTATGAAAATAAGATGGCAACAAGTGCAGCAGGGGATGAATTATGCATACCCCGTACAGGAAGGGTGAAGCGAGCGGTCGGAATAATTCGGTTTTCATGGTCTTTCGATACCAGCGGAGCGAACGTCATCGGAGCATGATTCCATCCCATGACGGGATGCTCGCAATTAACTTCCGATCCCGAGCCGTGTACGAGGGAAATGGATTAACAATTACGCAATTAAGTGTAAAACATACGAACGGTAATTAGGGTCGTGTATCGTAATTATCATATTCATGAGTGGCGAAAAGCGGCGCTCAGGTAGGGAATTTTATTTTCCATAAAAACCGTGCATTCCGTCCGGGGGGAGTTGATTATGCCAGGATTCGTATGAATATTCATGGTCGGCCTAAACTTTCCATCGGGCTGACGAAAGTATCGGGGATATTCGAATCGAGCCAATCATCGGATTTTGGAGGCGATGGGCGATCGACGGAGAGTCTTTTTCAGAAGCGGAAACAAACGAGCCGCTCCCGTTTTCTCCCTCCGGGCTCGGAAGATCTTCCAAATCCATTATTAGTTCGGCGTCGTCTCGACGCCTTTCAAGCTTTTGTTCCGCCAAGTTCGAAGGACTAAACGAGGGTCGAGCGAAACGGGAGATATATCATCCCCTGGGAGCGCACCTGCTCGTTTTCACGCCCGAAGAATCTCAGAAGCGTAATAATCACCGACACTCGACGACGCCATTATCAACGGGCATTAAAAGTCCCTCGCTTTAATCCCCGGCATGCCGAGTCCCGTCCTAGGGACCATCGGCTCGTTTCCATTGGTCCGTTCCACCCGGCCCGAGTATTCCGGAAGTGCCCCTCCAGCCGGCTTTTCCTTGCTGACCCAGAAAAACTGCGCTTCAGATTTCTTCGGGTCATGGAACGATCTTGGAACAAGTGGCTTGGCTCTTTAAATATCGCACTTTGTGGGCTCTTCGCGCTTATGAGTTCGATGCCGCTGTGATTGGCACTTGGAAAGGCAACCATTTCAACGGTCAATGTTATGTAGAAAGTGATTTTTATCTGGCGTCGTTGTCGTTACGTATTCCGTGTATGAGGCTTGGGGTTTCTTCGGGTCATGGAACGATCTTGGAACAAGTGGCTTGACTCTTTAAATATCGCACTTTGTGGGTTCTTCGCGCTTATGAGTTCGATATCGCTGCGATGACTGATACTTGGAAAGGCAACCATTTCAATGGCCAATGTTATGTGGAAAGTGATTTTTAATTGGTGTCGTTGTTGTCAGGTATTCCGAAAGGCCATTTCTAAGAGCGATTTCTGAAATAGGAATGAAATTGTTCGCAGAACCTTTCGGTTTAGTGGTGAAGACAAAATTCATGGGAACATTTTCCAGGTTGTCAGCATTTTTAATCATTTCTCATGTCATGGTAGTACGTGTAAATTCGCATGCTACGATAAGAACTCGACTCGGAAAATGAAGCACTCTTCCGTTCTTTGCTTTCACACTTAATTATTATATACGTTCATCTGTGTGCTTTAGTGTTGCCAAAATTTGAATAAACCTCATTTTAGCAGCTCATTACAAGATATATTCCTCTGTGTGTTCCTACTGAGGCTATTGACGTAAACGTTTTTTTATTATTGCTCTGAAGGTACTCAATAATTTTCAGCTTTATGAAGAAAACAACAACTCTTTCTCTTAATCGTTCCCAGCATAAAGTTCCGAAGTATTTCTTTAGCACGCTGGGCATCCCGGATTCTTCCAATTGCCATTTCCTATTCAAACAAATTGTATGTTTCCAAAGTGTCCTCCAAACATTTCCTCGACATCTTGCTCTATCTTCAGCAATCTTGGGGAGAATGTAGTCTCGAGTTCCTGGGCAATACTATTAAGTCCGCAGATTTCAAATGCAATCTACATGTATGGAGACCGATTGAGAAATTTCGCAAGCATCGCCGAGTGCAGTCAGGTGTGCAGTCCTCATGGGGAGGAAGAAAACGGGATATTGTTTCCGTGCTCGTTTTCAATGGCACATGTATTTGCCGCACGGCGACATGTATCTGCTGGACTAGCTTGGGACAGTACGTACTGTACCAATATCAATTACTCGCGGTGGCTGTCCTGCCCGGTCCATGTGTTATCCTTTCTGTGGCGAGACCGAGCTTCCCCTCCTCGACCCCAATATGTACAAACGTCTTCCACATCCTCTCGTAACGTTCCACACATCCTCGCGAATGCATCGTTGCAGTTCCGCAATGTGCCGTTGATTCGATGCGGTGGGTGTGTGTGGAACTCCGTCGGTGGGTTTATTGATCACTACTTGTGTACGCCAAACCGACTTTCCGCCAACGAGGGCGGGAAGTTAAAGGAGTAAACAAGTATCAAAAGTCAATGTCCAATTGTAGTCCATGGCGAATATCCGCGGACTACGCTTCAGCCATCTGAAAATCGGCATTTTCATCGTGGGTGTAAACAAAATATCAGAAATATCTCTCGTCACCGTGTGTATCGTTCATAAGGTCTTGCGTGATTATGTGGACTGTCATCAGCAGGTTATTTTACTTGTAATGTAATAACATTACCCGTTTGAATGATGCGGTTGTGAACGTTGGTGGTAGTTGGTCTTTCCACAAAGGTGTACGCCTCAGTGCCGTGTGTTTAACGAGTGATTTATACAGTCATTCCATTTTGTTTATCTATTTACGGACTATTACTCGTCAAAGGATTGTACATTACAAGTATCAAAAGTCAATGTCCAATTGTAGTCCACGGCGAATATCCGCGGACTATGCTTCAGCCATCTGAAAATCGGCATTTTCATCGTGGGTGTAAACAAAATCTCAGAAATATCTCTCGTCACCGTGTGTATTGTTCCTAAGGTCTTGCGTGATTATGTGGACTGTCATCAGCAGGGTGTTTTACTTGTAATGTAATAACATTACCTGTTTGAATAATGTGGTTGTGCACGTTGGTGGTAGTTGGTCTTTCCATAAAGGTGTACGCCTCAGTGTCGTGTATTTAACGAGTGATTTATACAGTCATTCCATTTTGTTTATCTATTTACGGGCCATTACTCGTCGAGGGATTGTACATTACGAAATTAATGAGTTAAGCGTTTCCGTGATACGCTCTTGAGGATAAATTGTCCTGTCCAACCTTCAGGAATGAGAGAACGACCTTCCTAAAAATATGCCAGAGGAAATGGTGGCGCATAGTAATTGCAGCTGCGGGGGACTATTATGCATTTGGAAGGATCCATTACACGTCCTATATTCCATTACTTTCGTCGTATACTATTCCGAGATGACATTCTTAATTGTTATTTCCTAGTCCACTTATGTGAAGCTTTTATTCGCTTCCAGCAAGTGTCAACATTCTTCACACATAATCCATAAGTAACTATTCCACAGTGTTACCGATAGACTTCCAGCAAGTGTCAACATTCTTCACACATAATCCATAAGTAACTATTCCACAGTGTTACCGATAGACTGCATACACCCTTGACATGTGATTATATGCAAGATTATCAGTCATGAATTTGCTGTGCATCCTCGTCCACTGATAATTTACAAAATCAGTTTTTTAAATCAGTTATTTAAATCATGCCCATGGATCGTACGCAGTACATTCAACACCAAATGATATTCATCCTGAAATCATCAACATGTACTTCTTTACTTTGATCATCAACGATAAGTCAGAATTTACTGTTACATTATGTCATTCGTTTAGGGTCTGACAATGAGTGATGTACCAACCAAAATATCCGTTTCACTTTAACCAAATTTTAATTATAAACTGTTGAAAGCTTAATAAAAACATACCAAAATGGACCAAGATTAACTAAGCTGTTTTGGAGAAAAGAAAAATGCCATAAAAATCACCTATTATTGGAAGCTTTAGATGAGAATATCCCCCTTAACTTCTACTTAAGTGTTCGTTTCGCCGTTTCAAGAAGGAATTGTTTTTCTTCGGTCCAGAATCTAGAAGGAAGTAAAGGGTCCCCGTTGCTGTGCCCGATGGCTACGGAAGGGGGCACCATAGTTTAAATGGAACACCAACAGGAATAAAGAAGTTCAATGGAAGTAGGTTCAAATTGCCACGGCCCAGAAGAAGAACGTATATCCCGCGGTTCTGTGTAACTAATTATCCAAGTTGAATAAGTTACCAGTGGTTTCAAGATTAGGAATTTATTCAGAGATCGAAGCACTTCTTTGTTCAGTCGCAATGTTCTTCAGCGCGTTTTTCTGTTCAGGAATCCTGATCCCTGACATAATGACAACCATCTACATTATAATCGCTAAAACGTTATTCGTTTAGGGTCTGACAATGAGTTGTGTACCAACCAAAATATCCGTTTCACTTTAACCAAATTTTAATTATAAACTGTTGAAAGCTTAATAAAAACATACCAAAATGGACCAAGATTAACTAAGCTGTTTTGGAGAAAAGAAAAATGCCATAAAAATCACCTATTATTGGAAGCTTTAGATGAGAATATCCCCCTTAACTTCTACTTAAGTGTTCGTTTCGCCGTTTCAAGAAGGAATTGTTTTTCTTCGGTCCAGAATCTAGAAGGAAGTAAAGGGTCCCCGTTGCTGTGCCCGATGGCTACGGAAGGGGGCACCATAGTTTAAATGGAACACCAACAGGAATAAAGAAGTTCAATGGAAGTAGGTTCAAATTGCCACGGCCCAGAAGAAGAACGTATATCCCGCGGTTCTGTGTAACTAATTATCCAAGTTGAATGAGTTACCACAAGTTCAGGCGAATCTACTTTCTTTCCCCTCGATGCAGCGGCCCGAAGTAAATTCCCGGGAAACGCTGGCGAGCGTTTCGAGGTTCGACCAGGACCTGGACCGATAACATCTATCTTTGGCTCATTGTCAGTCACTGTCAGACCGGAAAGTAGATACCTAGCTACGCTGTCACCAGAGCTTTCATGGTGCCAGATGCATTGAGCAGGGAGCATTATGGCAGATAGCTCGACGAGAAACCGATAAGGAAATTATGGTATTAGTGGCCACATCGAATTTCCAGGTACATGGTCATGCCGTACAAGCCGATTGCAGCTGTAATCAAATGTTACCAGTCTATGCTGGGTAGTTACCCAGCATATTATGCTGTCTGGGTGTCCAAGTAAAAGGGAAAAGAGTTAGTTTCGTCTTATGGGTCTTTCAACAGTCACGATTAGTTGTAAAACTTTGTTCTTCTCGACTTTGTTGGTTGAAAGGAACCAAAACCATTGTTTATATGTCGGTTGTTAAGGAAACTTTACTCCGTCGTTTGTTTATACTTAAAGATACCCTCAACCTTTACACTGATTTACGATTCCGTGAAAATGCATCATCATCTCTTAATGCTATTATTCAATTATGCATTCAATGAAAATAGTTTCTCATGAAGTTTCTACGGGATTATTCACAGTTGGTATTTTGAGTGCAACTTAACATCTGAATGTGACATAAATCAACACTGTTACATTCTGATACTGCAGCTGCACCTAGAAGCCAGCCATCATAGGAGTTGAGGAGTCTCTAATTATCCTCTCTGTTGCAGACGTTTCATATAATTGTTCCTTCCTGAAACTCTGAGATATCAAAAGCATCTCGATATCCCTCGGTAGTGGATCCCCCACTGATATCACAAAATCAAAAATTTTTTATAATCGTTCCGTCCTAAAACTGAGATATCAAAAGCATCGATATTACTCGGTAGTGGATCCCCCACTGATGTCACAAAATCCAAAATTTGTTATAATTGTTGCATCCTAAAACTGAGATATCAAAAGCATCTCGATATTTCTCGGTAGTGGATCCCCCACTGACGTCACAAAATCCAAAATTCTTTGAGATATGACAATCATCGATTAATGGTATGAGCAAATGAACTACACCTAAAGTTATTAAAATTGTTCCTTAACAATGAAAGGATAGTATCCAGATTTTGTCTCCGTCAGTGGTAAAATTGAAATGTCCGAATATATGATATTCGAGGATAATGAACGAGTAAAATGTTCCGGGAAGAAACGAACATTTCATTAAATCAAAGTACCTATTTGTTCATTATGCTGGCATATTAAGAGGAATTGATCGAGACTTAAAGACATATGTGCCCATAATTATGAAAGTGGTCTAAGTCAAAATTGAAAAAAAAATGAGTTTATCAGTTATTTCACGCCACATTATTTCAAACTAAATTAATTCAATGTAATTTCGAAACAAAAAATACATGACTTAGACCACTTTCATAATTATGGGCACATATATGATGTGAATCAAATGGAAGGTCCAAAATTCGTGGATTTAATTACTACTAAGTAATTCAAAACGCAATCGATAATACTGTTTCCTCGGATGCAACTCTATTTCGTGTTAAATTGTTAAATTTATAGTTAAATATTGTTTCTCTCATCCTCACTCTTACAGTTATTTGTTCCATTGGCGAAATGGACGTGCTTCCACCCCAACGAAATCCAGTTTTCCTCAAAATGTACGGAGCAGAAAATAATTTCTTCTATCAGAGAAAGTCAAAGAAAAGAAGTACCGCTTTTAAACAAATCGCCTGGAAGTGCAACATCCTTTAACAAATGCATTAACACTAAAATATAACCGCAGCGTTGAGTCACATGCCTCATGCTTCATGGAATCAGGAATAAATAATTTTCAACGATCTAAAAGTACCTGCACTAAGTAACAATGTTAAGACAAATGCATTTAACAAACGATATTTTACCCTCGAATGATCGGTTAATTAATACAGACTGACTTTGATGATGCTTCCACCACTAGGTATCAGAGCTAATAACTTAGTTGTGCAATATGAATGGACTAATATTTAAAATTCCATGCAATCATATAACATTTAATGTTGATGCATCATTCTTCGGGAATTAATGGACTTTAAGTATTCACGTTTGATTGTTTCAATCGCGCATGAATGTAATTGCAGGTACTCTAGTACGCGTTCTAATTGCTCCCTGATAGTAACGCAGGACATTTTCCACAATCGATCGCCATTTCGTATCCGATATCGATAACCAGAATTGCTTCTTTCCTTTTGGATGGCAATTAAATCCGTACGGTAATTCTGCACTATAGGACGATGAATCTTATTTCATGGCATAAAATGTGGCAATTAGCCAGTGGCCAATATGGTAGTAATTAGCTAGTATGTACGTACATAATATATAATCGGAACGTTTACTGGCAAGTTCTACACGTTGTATGTGCAGAAGTGCCCCACGTTGATTAAAGGGGTTCCGAGCGAAAGGGCGAGTGTCGCAAGCTCGATAAGTAAACAGGAGGGAAGCGACGAAATTTGCTAATTTTACCCTCCAACACCCACCCCGTCGATGTCTGCTGAAATTCGACACAACGTTTCGATCGATGTGAACGTATCTCGACTTAGCAATAACCATGCTGAAGGTGATATGAAAGGATAATTCTATTCATACAAAAGGTAAAAATATTTATAAAACATTTCTCCAAACTTGCGGGGCTCTCCACCACCGACCCCTTTGATGTCTACTGAAATTCGACATGACGGTTACGATCATTGTGAACGTATCTCGACTTAACAATAACCATGCTTAAGGTGATGTGAAATCATAATTATATGCATACAAGACGTAAAAATATTTATGAAACTTTTCTCCAAACTTGCGGGGCCCTCCAACACCCACCTCTTTGTTGTCGGCTGAAATTCGACATGACGGTTTCGATCGTTGTGAACATATCTCGACGTAGCAATAACCATGCTTAAGGTGATATAAAAGCAAAATTCTATGCATACAAAACGTATAAATATTTATAAAACATTTCTCCAAACTTGCGGGGCCCTCCACCACCCACCCTTTTAATGTCTGCTGAAATTCGACATGACGGTTACGATTGTTGTGAACGTATCTCGACTTAACAATAACCATGCTTAAGGTGATATAAAAGCATCATTCTATACATACAAAAGGTAAAAATATTTATGAAACTTTTCCCAAACTTGCTGGGCCCTCCAACACCCACTCCTTTGATGTCTGCTGAAATTCGACATGACGGTTTCGATGGTTGTGAACGTATCTCGACTTAACAATAACCATGCTGAAGGTGATGTGAAAGCATCATTCTATACATACAAAAGGTAAAAATATTTATGAAACATTTCCCAAACTTGCTGGACCCTTCAACACCCACCCCGTCAATGTTTGCTGAAATTCGACACAACGGTTACGATCGTTGTGAACGTATCTCCGCTTAATAATAACCATGTTTAAGGTGATATAAAAGCATCAAACTATGTGTACAAAACGTAAAAATATTTTAAAACATCATTTTTCATCGGTTTATCCTTTTTCCCGGTTATAAATGTAAACTCCGGTTGTAACAAAGTTTAGGCCTCTGGTAACATCTGAAGGTCTGAATGGCGATATAGTTTTGGTCCCGGTTAATGTACCGAAACCGTTCCATCCGGTTAAATCAAAGTCCATCAACGGAGCGATTGCAGACATGCTTTCGCCACTATAACTTCTGCGATCAATAGAAACTTCGCCGTGAAAAGTCAAAGTTCTATAACAGCGGAAAATGGCGGCTATCCGAATTACCAGAGAATGACGCCCATAAACCTCCCTTCGTCTTCCTTGGACCACCATACGCCTTTATACGCGACGCGGCCATTAATCCGACCTTAGCGAGTCTTTTCACGAACGATTTGTCGAACGTCAACGCCTCCTACTATCAGGCACTTTGTCGCATGGCAACCCGTGTATGCTTTTACACGTCGGCCTATATTTAAGTTCGGCCCATAAATTTACCTGGCATTCATGAGAGAAGTGTATCTCCTGGGTGAGTAATACGCGTATACTTACATGCACGCAGAAATTTAATATTGTAATCATTACATATGCTCGCGGGTCAAAGTATCGTTGTAACCTTAACAACAATTATTGTAGGTGTAATTACAATTTTTTTATACTCCCTTTGTCACATTATGTGCCAAATGACTACCCTAGTTCATTCTGCCTTTTGTCTAATAAAAGCAACATTTTATAATATGGCGCGCAATGTGTTATGCGGTTACTTTATTAACATCATTTCTTCCGTATTTTTTATTTATTATCAAGTATATGCTTAAAATAATTTTTTATCGCATATAAATAGATAATACATGCAATTCTGTTCATATGGTAATCTTCGGCGATTGTTGTCCAACTTCGATAAATATTTCTCTCTCACGAATTTGTTTACAGTACTCGGATCAAAAGTTACGTTTCGTCGAAATGTCGAAATCAATTTCGGCGATGCTATTGTTCTCTGCAGACTGTTCAATGGCTCAAAAAACCTTTCGGTTGGAGTTGCTAAAGGCACTTCATCCTCTGTGATGGATTTGATTGTTAACATGTTTTCATCAAATCGATTACATTGACCCAATTGAATAGATAGTTAAAGCATTAACCCTGCAGAGAGATTTCACTTGTTCTATTGAATTTTCCCTCATCATTTTATGTTGAACGATATCATCTTCATCATTTTTTTTCTTCGAAATTATGACAATTTACTTGAGTTTACTTGAATCGGATAATTATTCTTTGGATTAACAAAATGATTTCCTTGGTTCAATGAATTTTTCTTCACAGGGTAGTTCGTGAGGAGTCACTTTTATTTACTTACGCATCACAGAGATATTAGTAATATTTAAGAGGATTGTGGTGAATTGGGTTTTGATGATATATGACATCCTTTCGACGTATTGTTGGATTTTCGCGTGAGCTCCGTATATCAGGACATTTACAATGCCATGTCATGTTTCGTGAACCCGGTATCGTTTGCAGAGTGACAATTGAAGGCCACGCAACTCTTTTTAGTCCTACCCGAAATAAAAAAAGAAAAACATATGTATGCACTTCCCTTTCGACGAGAAAACTTCGATTACTTTGTACGGAGGAGTGAGTACATTTAGCGGGTGCAGGGAGTATCAAGCATCTTTCTTTGTCTGGCAACAGTGAAACATGCGGCCGGCCAACAATTTGCGTATAATTTGGACATTATCCCCACTGCCCTCGTGACTTGTTATTCAAATACAACGCGGTAAATAATTAAACGTTAATTGCTTTAATCGTATTATCTCGGATGAAATTTCTATTAAAGTGAGACATTAAATTGGTGTACATACGCAAATATCTGTTCTCTACAAATATGTAACTTCTCGCTAACATTATTATCGTTATAGAACCGCGGTACCTAAAGGCGTTTGTCACGCACAAAATCAAAACTATTCGATCCCAGCAAAGCGCGTTATCGTATTATAACTCCGGAACCTAACAGTGTATGTCACGCACAAAATCAAAACTCACCGTTCACGGCAAATCACGTTTTCGAATTATAACCACGGTGCCTAAGGGCGTTTGCCACGCATAAAATCAAAACTGTTCAATCACGGCAAAGCACGTTTTCCTATCACAATCATGGTACCTAAGAGTGTTTGTTACGCACAAAATAAAAACTAGTCGATCACGGCAAATTACGTTTTTGAATTACAACCGCGGTATCTAAGAGCATTTGTCACGCACAAAAGCAAACCTATTCGATCCCAGCAAAGCACGTTTTCGTATTAAAACCACGGTACCTAAAAGCGTTGGTCACACACAAAATCAAAACAATTCGATCACGGCAAATCACGTTTTCGAATTACAACCACGGTACCTAAGGGTGTTTGTCACGCATAAAATCAAAACTATTCGATCCCAGCAAAGCGCGTTATCGTATTATAACTCCGGAACCTAACAGTGTATGTCACGCATAAAATCAAAACTCACCGTTCACGGCAAATCACGTTTTCGAATTATAACCACGGTACCTAAGGGCGTTTGTAACGCATAAAATCAAAACTATTCGATCCCAGCAAAGCGCGTTGTCGTATTATAACTCCGGAACCTAACAGTGTATGTCACGCACAAAATCAAAACTCACCGTTCTCGGCAAATCACGTTTTCGAATTACAACCACGGTACCTAAGGGCGTTTGTCACGCACAAAATCAAAACTATTCGATTCCGGCAAAGCACGTTTTCGTATTCCAACCACAACTTTCAGACTCACCAATCCAAGAGTCAGAGGGTAAATGATGCGTGTAACGAGGAAGATAAATGCAGCTCAAGAAAATTCGATCAACGCCCAAGCGCGGAACAATCGCGCGACAGCCTGATGCCATATCAGGCGAGCGAAAGAACGGAACGAAGCGGCACGGAGGGGAACGGAACGGAACGGTTTCCGGAAAGTAGTCGATTCCCCCGAGCAAACTTCACGACGTGTCAAAGACACCGGCGACGTTTCGCGTTTCAAGTCATCTTGGCTGCGCTGCCCTATATTGCAGGGGGTCCTAAGCCGCTGGCAAACAGGTGTCATAAAGCGACAGCGTGGCCTGAGACCGCCCTGGGAGGCGGGATTAAGGTCGAAGCAATAAGGTCGGCCGTTTCCATGGATCCTCGTAAGATCCGTTGATCCATGTAATCGGCGCGACGCGTCTTGGCAACTCTTATCCCTGATCGTTGGTCACCTTACGTCAGAGTAAGCCGCCATGCACCCAGTTGATGCATCCAAATTCCGCTGCTTGGCGATCTCCGACCCTACGTAGCTAGTTGTGCACCTTGGGACAATGCACTCTAGTCACCGAGGACAATCGTATCTGACGCCAGGCCGGAGATACCTGCGTACGTTCCCCGAGAATTATGTACCTGCTCGGCTGGTGTTCCACAGGAACCGGCAACTAAATTAATCCGAAGGAGATCTAGGCTCTGTATCCTGCTCTGTGGGTTTTTGTAGATGAACATCTAGGAGAATTTGACGTCTGATTGGGGTTTTGATGTCGATGGTGAACGACTCAGTGATGGGGAAACGGTAACGAAGCTCTATCTAACCATGGGTGACTTCTACAAAAATATGCGAGGGTGAACTGGGTGGACGTAAAGTGTAATTCAGGTCGCTGGTGATGGGGAATTTCAAAATATGAATGGGATGATCAGCGGGGAATAATTTGAAGTTGAACTCCTTGTAGAGTGTCACACTTGATTGAGGTTTTATTGATAATGGTGGATGACTCGGGAATGTGGAGACAGAAGCGAAGGTGTATATGAAATGATCAGTGGATAATGTCACATGTAATTGAGATTTTACTGGTGGTTGTGGAGGACTAATGTCCGGTTCCAACAACCTCGGTTAAACCATTGATTTCCTAACGGTAGGTTAAAGTTAACGTCCAAGTTAATCAGAGGTTAAAGACGTAAATGTTCCACCACATTTATTTAGAGCGGGATTAAATAATCGTATAAGTGCACTATTCGAAGTTGAATCGTTGGTGAACACATTCGCGCGATTGGTTGATACTCTGATCGTCTAGAAAGTAAAATAGATGCACTTTTGTCGAGACAAGAAGTCCCACCAGCTTCATGCAAGAACTTATTTGAGAGATGCTAGCCTCAAGAAGTAAAGTTCTTTGGTTAAGAATTAATATAAAATATTTTCAAGTGTACTTCGATCATTAAGAAATTCTAAATAAAATAAAAAACGTCTTCATCCGTTTCGTCATAAAAAGATGTAAATACATAATGAATCTAATCCATGTTTTCCTCACGTTTGTGCAACTTTTTGGTTAAAGTTCGATTAACCGAAGCTAAACGATCGAATTTGGCTGATTAATCTAAACGGCGATTAATGGAAATTAATCCGCCGTTAAACTGTGGTAGAACGCGCAACTCATTGTAATCGAGGATTAGCTTTTTGACAGAGGTTGGTGCAATTTGACACAAAAGCTGTGAAAATAGAAGCGAAGCCATGCAGGAGATGACCATCATTGAAAGATCTCAAAGTGAGCTTCTTGATGAATCTCACGTCTGATTAAGGTTATTTATTCGGTGAGGAAGGATTTGAGAACACGCAGGAGATGAAATAATCGGCGGGGAAAGATTTTAAATTGAACCTTTTGTCAATATCAAACATAATAGAGATTCCGTTGGTGGTGGTGGAGAACTTCGCAATGTGAAAGTAGTAGCGATGCTGTGTAGGGGATAACAAGTGGAAAAAGATCCAAAGTTGGACTTCTTGATGAACGTCACATCAGTTAAAATTCTATTATTGGTGATGGGGTACTTTGGGATGCGAAGACAAGCGAAACTATTTGTATGGCCAGAAGAAAATGATCAGCAATTGTGCTCTTCCTCTTGAAGAGACATATAACTATATCGTTACTTTTTAATTCTTCATTCACCCACGTAGACAAGAACTCACATAGACAAGAATATTTCCCAAGCATCGCGTACAAACAGTCGTATAAAGAAAAGAAAGTATCTCTATTTTAGCGACTGATTTATCTACCTCGGATGGATTACTGAATTCGACTTAGAACCTTTTGTTAAAACAATGAATGTATTAACGTACAACATGTATAAACTGGGTCACCAGCAAAACCTGTAAAAACATACGCTTGTTATTTCCGCTGTGAAAATTCGGGAGTTACCTATTTATACTTATACATTCGTTGCTTTTTAAGTAACCTTTTAATCGCAGGAATATTTAATGCAGTGGTAATGTGTTCCAAATTTCAATGAATTATTCATTTACATTTCCAGAACAGGAAAACGAGGTCAATCTGACTGGTCGCATTAAACACCCAATGCTTTCGGAAAATCTGCACCTACTAAATTACTCAGTTGAGACGGCAGCATCCAAACTACGGACTTCATAACATTTCTGCCCACAGAACGATATATGTCTAGAACGAAAGCTGAAAATATTCCATTAAATTTGTTTTATTAATGTACCTGTTAATTAAAAATCCTACCACTTATCAGAATGAAGTAACTGTCTGCTCTTCGTGAAAAATCAACAGAGTGGCTCCATTTGATGAAACAGGATCAATGCTTACACAATGTGCGATTATCCTGGCATAGGGATATAGCGAGATATGTCGTTAACGAGCAGTCAATAAATTAAGGTGCAGTTAACTGCACGCAGAATTAGAATAATTATTTAGAATGGGTAAGGGGACAGTTTCGCATTTATACGCCTTCTATGATTAGAGAAACTGTTGACCACCTTCCAAATAAAGGTATCATAAACAACGATTCTCGAAACTGTTTGTTAAAATAACTTTTACAGATTGATTCATGGCATACTTTTCATGATAACAGACATATATGAAACGTTAATTCATATGCAGAATTAGAATAATTATTTACAATGGGTGAGAAGGATACAGTTTTTCATTTAAACGCCTTCGACGATCAAACTGCTGATCTCCCAAACAAAAGGTATAAACAACGACTCTCGAAACTGTTTGTTAAAATAAATTCTACAGATTGATTCATGGCATATTCTTCATGATAACAGACATATCCAAAACGTTAATTTATATGCAGAATTAGAATAATTATTTACAATGGGTGAGAAGGATACAGTTTTTCATTTAAACGCCTTCGACGATCAAACTGCTGATCTCCCAAACAAAAGGTATAAACAACGACTTTCGATACCTTTTGTTAAAATCAATTCTACAGATTGATTCATGGCATATTCTTTATAATGACAGCCATGTATAAAACGGTAATATTTCTAATTATTCCTAACATCTGTTAAATTTACCGAACATCTGTCCATTGGATTTCCGAGGCTGTGATTTTAGACGTGATTGGTCATCCGAAGGGCCGATCGATCATCGAAGGCGCTTTTCTATTTGCGATACGACTGCCCGGAGATTTTCTTGCTCCTGCGGAAAACCTTTGGTACGTAGGAAAATTTGAATTGCACGTGCGTTATTTTTTCCCTGAAGAATCGCGCCTAGCATTCCGGCTCATCGAATTTCGGGGTACCTCGTAGGCACGGTCTCCTCATACGCTATGAATATGCAGAAAAACATTGCATATATGATTCCACATTGGGAATATGAAAAGAATGGCGGGTGTTTGCGGAAAAATCTGGTCCTTCGATATGAATTTTAGGAGCTGAGAGTGTTCAGTTCTACATGGGTTCCATTGTCTTTTTCCATGGACGCATTTTCAATCCATATTCTACGTACGATAACTTATCTTTCAACCTGTGTAAAGTGTGTGTATATATAAATACAAGGTATAAATAACATCCAACCTATCTCATGTTCTAGTAAACAATTCTTTTAAGGTTTTGAAGAATTTTTTCACAGTACCTGACCATAAGCAATAACCTAATGCGCCATGATTAAGAAATCTGATAATTTGAAACATAAAGAAATATATAAGAGGCACTTTAAATGGAGAGCCAAGTTATGAGAGAGTATTTTGTTTCAGTCATGAAAACGAAACATGAAAAAGTCATACAATCGTGATCTGAACACTTCTATCCAAGAGATAAAAACATTTTGTTATTACTTTTGTTATACAATCATATCAAGTCATACAATCGTCGATCTGAACACTTCTGTCTAAGAGCTAAAAACCTTTTGTGATTACCATTGTTATACATATGTAAGTAAATTCTTCAATCTTTTAACGTAGGAAGAAAATCTGTTTTCGACCGACCCGCTCATCGATTGACGATCAAAATAAGATTCGTTGATCTCGTTATCATTTGTCTCTCAATACTGTCTTTTTATTTCACTGGTCGATCACCGTGAATGGTTCAAACTCAAATCTTCATATAATCTTGATCGCGAACCCTATAATCATAAATATCCAGCACAAAAGAGCAATGCAACAATTATTACGAATCCTTCATAACCCTCTATTGCCATCTTCTTTCCATTAGAAATATATAACACAAGCAATTTCACTTTTCATGACAATTTACAGACTTGCATTCACACGTGGATCCATCTTGAGATGATATACCTAAGTCCTATTCCTAATGGGTGAGTGTTCCCCAGACGACCATACAATTGCTGTATAATTATAGCAACAAATCATTGTTATCAACGCCGTTATTTAAGTATTTCTGCAGTACTCAACCGTAAACAAAGTTGTATCTCGAAAAGTACGATCCTGCCGAGATTCTGGCTCCTCCACAGCAGTTTCCAATTAAGCTGCCTCCCCAAGTGAGGAGATCGACAAGCTCTCCCACACTTTCCGAGACTTTTCCTCCTGAAAATAATCCCCCTCATCAACAAGAGAGGCAAGTGGCCCCGTGCTCTTTCCCACGAAGCCACCACGATCCGCGATAACAAAGTTCGGGTCGGTCCATAATCTGCGATATAAATTCCCCATAATCGCGGCTTATCCTCCCTTTACACGTCTCCATAGGTAGGAGCCGTCATTCCGGGCGATGCACGTTGCAGATTCAAAGGTGCAGCTGCAACCACCAAAGCTTACCGTGACTATTACGGAAGCGAGCTGAAGATTAGGTGTGCATGAACGCGTATCGAGCTCTACGACCCGAAGGATGGAACCAGTTGAAGCTGTTGATGCACACCATCTCGGATGAAGTTTCTCCGGTTTTCCGGTCGCTCGAGACGGATCAGACGTCGGGTACTTTCGTTCATTCGATATTACGGTCGAAGGCACGTGAAATCCCGGCTCCTGGAGCCAACACAAACCAAAAACCAGAAACCAGAGTCAAGATGTTCCACCAGCGATCAGATCCCTGCTGATGGACCGATACGTCTCCGCGTCTAGTTGCCACAGGGATTCGTAAAAGCGCGATATATCGCAATATATCAGGAAAAAAGAGCTGGGATCATCCCAGGTTCCGGAAAAATCGGCCGAGTCGACGATGATGAACAGAGGCTCTAGATTATACCTTCCTTTTAACGTTAGAGGTTGTTTTCTCGTGGTTTAATAGGATCCGATAGAAGACGTTCCTTAACATTAGATGTCGGGATGAGTAATGATCTGTGTTGTGGCGATGCACACGCGTTGCAAATTGAATCCGAATCACATGGCTGTAATGTACGTGTAATGTATGTGTGAAGCAAGAGTATACGGAACATGGCATAAGAGGTGAAGTTGCAAGTGTTTTTGATCATTTTATCCAAGGGTTAAAGATACGCGGAATTGTGTACCGAAGGGATACGTCTCGAAGCTGACTGGTTGTATAAGAAATTGAAAAAATGGTTTTAAGAGTTAGTCGGTGAGCTGGGGAGAGACTATGACGCTATCTAGAGAAACATGGAATGTGTCCCAAGTGGGAGGTCAGGGTAATAAGTGATGAAAGATTGTGAGATGCGTGCCCATTTACAAGTTAAAAAGTGAATTGTCAACACAGGTAATCAGCAAAATGGGTAAGATGATCCACTTTCTGAGATCAACAACGATCTGATTTAATCAAGCTTGTTCAGTATCGGATGGCGAAGAAACGCATTGAAGGAGGCATATCAGAAAAAGAACCACGATACAAAGGAACAAGTGCAATCTCACAGATTGGAGTATGCGGAAAGATTGCTTGCGGAATCAATGCAAGCCGGAAATCATGAACCATAGTCATGGAGTTTTACCAGAGAACGGATCGTTGCAGACGGACTGATACGTCTCCGCGTCTATTTGCCACGGGGATCCGCTAAAGCGGGAAATATCGCGGAATGGTAGAAAAGAAGGGCGCGGAATCGCCCCGGGTTCCTGAAGGAACAGAGATGGGCCGACGAAAATGCACTAAATCGCGAGGCCGCGACGGAAATGCGCGTGGGAAGTGGAGGCCCACGGAAAATGGCGGAAGCGATGAAATTGCGCCGGGGCCGCTCCTTTTCTCGAGGTAATAGCATTTCCTAGTCTGTTGCGACGCCGACTGGAAGTATATAGGACTATGCCGCGTCTCCGTGGAACGGAATCTTGAGCATTTGCAGAACGGACTCTTGTTCCGGGCGTTCGCTTTTTTTTCCTCAGGCACGTGGAGAGGTGTTTGGAGCTTTCAGAAAGAAATGGGGCTAACTCGATGGGATGGTCTCCTCGACTGGAGATTAACCTAGAAATGTTGAGTGCCACGTGGTATACGTTGTTGCAGGGGGATTAGATCACGTATTAATTATTTCTACATGAATTGATCTGAATTGTCTTTTCATCTGAGCTTTTTGGAAGAAGTGAGACTAACTCGAGACTCCCCGACTGATGAGGGGAATATCTTCATGCTTTTCTCAAGACTCACATCGTCTACTGGCATAGGGCTTAAATGGATTCATGATAGTAAAATGTGAAAATAATAGTACAATAAAAAATTATTTATATCCCTGATATTTAGGTAATTAAAAACAACCATAGCAAAGATATATTAAAGAAAGAAGTGCAAAGGAATAAAAAATGTTAGTGCGGCTCTAAATGGATCCGAAGAAGGTTAACCTGGAAATTTTTAATACTACGTACTTATGTACTATTCCAGAAAAATTTGTACCGTCACTTATTAATTATTCATGTGTAAAATTATCACGGCCATCATTTTATTGAAGCTTTTTAAATTAAATGGGAGTAACTAGATGGGATTGACTCCTCGCATATAAAAGAGCTTAACTTAAATATTTTTAGCAGTCCGTACTAAATGTTGTTGCAAGGTAGATTAATTATTAATTATTTCTTCGTAACCACATCACAATCTTTACATCAAATTTTTTTTCAGATAAATATGACTCATACGATAGGATGATCTCCTATACTATTAAAGATATTAAATCTAGAAATGTTAAATGGTTTTTCTTATATGTTGTTTGATGGTAGAATCACTTATTTATTATTCCTATATACATGTCGTGCCTAGATAGTAAAATTCGGCATTTTGACAAAGACCTGGTTGTTTTATAAAATGACTACGAAGACCCCACCGAATAATCAAACTAATTACATTACCGCTTGTTTAACGCTCTGTCTGAATTATTTCAGTCATTCTATAAAAACAGCATTATTCTATAACCTAAAGTAACAAAATTTAACCTAACCTATCTACTTACATAAAGTGAAGCATATTCTCATGAATATATTTGTTGTATTTATGTCTGCTAGATTACGTAAATAAAGTAAAAGTGCTATTCCAAACGCCATCATTTTTTAAAACAAAGATTGGCCGATTAAAACGTTATTTATAAAATGACTAACCGGATTGTAATATAAAGCTAATCGAACGAAAATATGACCACCTGGCTGCGTTTTATAAAACAACTTGAAGTTTTACAAACATACATAAATGCATAACATTGATCTTTTAATCGCCCATCGGTCATCACGTGATAAAACATTTGGGGCTTGGATCGGAATATTATGCAGTGAGAACAGAAAATCCCAACCTTGTCAAAAGGAATCGACATAAATTGGAATAAACAAATACCCGTAGGGTATGACACGTACAGCAGAAAATATGTTTAAACCACTACTGGTGAGTACATGATTACGCTAAAGGGGATTTATGAACAACGTCCAATGCCAGTTACAAAATTTGGTACATTCAACAATATAATGAATATTAAATTGCACACCAATCGGTAATGGACAGGAAGTTAATTTTCGTGCTCCCTAAATACGTATTATTTACATATCCCATCAAACATAAAGCATTAACCATTAATCTATTATTATAATTCCTATTTTGGAATTAATCCCAATGTTCAAGAGAAAACAATGCACTCTTTCTGTAAGTATATACAGAAGAGTATGTATTTTTGTTGACATTCAATGCCGATATACATCATGATATACCTCTGAAAGATGTAAAATCTCTTAAGATCTTCTTCAAGGTGAGATTGTTGTTAATAATCAATGCAAATGGGAAGCTGAATTACATGTTAAATTTAAATGTAGGAATTATGCTATACAGTATCGTCGGGCAATTTAAAAGTTGCAGCAAAGTTGCAGCTTAAAGCAGAATCAAGGTCATGAAATCCTCCCCCCANCATTCTAATGGAAGGGACGCAGGGGAAAAAAATCCCCTAGAGAAATTACTGAAGAACCTTACTGAATATTTTATTATGTATTGAATAAGTGGTCTTACCTCATAAGATTGCTCGTGTTAAATGTATATTGCGTCTTCTTAACAATTTTCGATTTCAATAAAAAATTGATTACATATGTAATTTATTCCGAAACTGTAAACGCATCATCCTATTTTTGTGTTATTTATTTGGTCATTTGTTATTTCTATAATGTTTCTTCAATGTTTAGTGTCTTCGGCCCCCATTTTTCGAATGATATACTTTATTTATGAATTAAGTTACCAGAAATATCAGAAATTATTCGCTGTTCAGCATAATTATTAGAAAAGTTATGTTACCATAATCAAGAATCGAATTTGTGAAAATATTTACTGGCCACCCTCATGCGTTTTTATAAACAGGAAATATGGTATCAGATATATTGGAATATATTGCATACCATGTATGCACGTCTCTCCAGAATATCAATTATTAATCACCTAGCAACGTCTAAAGAGGCTGCCAAAAACAGGGAATCAGTTGACGACCATCTTGCGAGGTTGACATCGTCTAATAATGGATGTTTCTATTTCTGAAAATATAGGACCCTTCCTACATTTTTGTTATAATATATATTGTAATATATAACATAACATGTATACATGTCTCCCCAGCATATCTAATGTTAATCATCTAGCAACGTCTAAAGAGTCTGCCAAAAACAGGGAATCCGTTGACGACCATCTTGCGAGGTTGACATCTTCGTCTGGTAAAGGATATTTCTATTTATGAAAATATAGGCCACTTCTTACATTTTTGTGTCAGAAGAAACAGCGTGAAACGTTTTTAAAGTGGTCTTGGTGTGTCGGGTACCCCAGGTGTTTCTATCCAAAAGCCGGTAATGAAATCTCCAGCACAATAGCATTGCCATTCCAGCGAAATTAGGGGAGAAAATCATTTAAACCCTGGACCCCAGGACAGAAAGGGCATTACATTTTAAAGTACGCCAAAATCGGAGCTTAACAAAAAGCATCAACCCGGATAATACGCTAATAAGATTTTCCGGCAAATAGGGCCATCAACCCTGGATCCAGACGATTTCATCACTCCCTTTCCCAGAAGACTTGAATCGTCCTCTCCCTGTTCCCCAGTCCCTACTTTGGAGTAGCACCTGCGGTCCAACGGTAACACTTTCAGGAGCATACAAAAGCCGGGAAGATCGGAATTACCGGAGAATCCCACGGGGAGGGATAAACAGGGGGAAGAGACAGAAAGTTGAAAGGAATAGATCGAAAGGGGTGTAGGCATATCCGTGTAAATCTCCCGGGCACGTCGGCCCAGGGGCAATTCGTTCTTCCGGAGGATCAGCGATCCCATAACTGGCATTACCTAGGATACTCAAGCTGGCAAGAGAATCCTGAATGATGCCAGGGTAGCAATGCAAGTGCAGAGATCGGATTCGTGCCGCGACCTTCGGGAGTGCGGGTCAAAAGAGGTCACCGCCAGGTGACGGTTAACGCTGGGACTACCAAGCCCAGTCAAAATGACTGGTTTTAGATGGCCCATCACAGTCAAAAGGAAATTCGCCGCTAGTTGTAGTTAACAAACCCCAGCACGAAGAGGTACAGCAGAGTTTCAGTGGAATTACTTCAAATTTTGAGAAAATGAGATCAGATCAGGGATGATAAAGTGACATTGTAAGTGTGTAGATGAAATTTTTGCTATGATAATGGCGGGTAAGGATCAAAAGAGGTCAGTACCAGGAGATGGTTGACACTAGAACTACCAATCCCAGTCAAAATGACTGGTTTTAGATGGCCCACCACAGCCAAAAAGGAATTGGCCGGTAGTTGTAGTTAACAAACCCCAGCACGAACAGGTACCGCAGAGTTTTAGTGGAATGACTTCAAATTTTGAGAATATGAGATCAGATCAGGGATGATAGAGTAGAATTGTAAGTGTGTAGATGAAATTTGAGCTATGATAATGGAGAGTACGGGTCAGAAGAGGTCAGTACCAGGTGATGGTTGACACTAGAACTACCAAGCCCAGTCAAAATGACTGGTTTTAGATGGCCCACCGCAGTCAAAAAGAAATTCGCCGCTAGTTGTAGTTAACAAACCCCAGCACGAAGAGGTACGGCAGAGTTAACATGCCTTCGAGTATATTTCTAATCCTGTTGAATCAAAAGCGCACTTACTTGCATGTCCAGAAGTAGAGCTTTAGTTGAATGACTTCAAATTTTGGTAGAGTGAAATCGGATCAGGGATGACAGAGCGGCATTGTAGATGTATAGATGAAATTTCTGCTATGATAATGGAGGGTGTAGGTCAGAAGATGTTCATCCCGGGCGATGATTAACGAGCGCTATCGCGAAGAGATACAACAGAGCTGTACGAAACATCACAACATGAGGAACCATCTTACGCGTTGATATCAGGTCTCGCCTACCTATAAGACTCCCATACTCCATAGACTCTGTTTCCAGCTATGATTATCAGGTCAGGCAGTAAGAGGTCAATGCCGAATAATCCTCATCGGAAAGAAATATAACACGGTTTGAACGAAACATCACAGATGCCCGAGGGAAACGCGGAAAACAATCTTACGCGTTGAATCATAGCCTTGCCATCGAATTAAGTGCCATTTTTCTTGGAACCAGCGTCCAGCTTTGGAAAAAAAGCAATCTTCAGGCCTCCCCATCTGGACGTGACCCTGTCCATCGAACACCACTAGGCTTCTGCTTCTCTTGTTCCCTTTAAGATTTCTCCGAACGTATGCAACCAAGCATTGCCCATTCATGTTAACCCCTCAATTCTGACCAGCATCATCGCAGGTATTAGTTATTCACGTCTTACGTTAGCAAACTGCCGAAATATAGATTGATGTCGCACCCATTACATCACAGCTGCATCTACTTGGCTGTCCAATAGCAGTGTTTCAGGTAATTAGTCCCAGATTTCGATTAGATCAGATCGATGATACACTTCAGGTGCATAGATGACATTCGTGCCGCGATCGCTGAGGGTGGGGATCAGAAGAGGTACGTCCCAGGTGATGGTTAACGAGCCCCACCGGGAAGATATAGCTTGCACGAAACAGCAGAGGTGCTCGAGGGAGTCACGGGAAACTATCTCACGTGTTGGGATGTGGTCTCGCCTTTGTGTTGAGCTTCGCCTTTCCCGGTCTTAGACTCCTACCTTAGAAAAGACCGCAGTTTCGGGTCTTCGCGTCTGGACACGACCCTGTCCGTCTAATCCCTCTAGGCTTCCTCTCCAGTTATTCCCCTCGAGATATTTGCGATCCTGTATATCCAGGAATTGCGGTACGTCCGTGATAAGACCTCTCAATTCTTACCAGCTCTCCGCAGAGGCTGGCTATGTTCTAGGTGGGAAAAATGATCAGAAGATAGTAATTGATGTTTCCCTCGTTGCATTGAAAGTGCACTACTTGGATGTCCAACAACATTACTTTTATGGACGATCTGAAGTTGATGTTCGCTTTTAACAGAAGAATGGTGCTTACATTTCTCTGCTCTCATATTGCGCATTGTATCGTAATCATGGATGGTAAATATTAAATTTCATTGTAATTCATTATTGCTGGGGTATGCTATTAAATCGTGTATATCATGTTGAGCAATCAATATGTTTTAGAGTAACTTTTATAGTAAACAATTATTTTCTAGGATAAACTGTTATTGCTGACCCTTCTTTTTGGCTTCATTTATGTATATGTTTTCAAGGGTTCGAATATATCTCGATGCTTTCCTCCATATGATCTAAATTTATGATACTAGGGTAAAATAACTGCAACCGGCGGTGAATCGGCGGAGAGGATCAGTTTCGATATTCCCTCGGCAACTGTTGGTTCTGTTCTGGCTTTACAAAACATGTTTAAAGTAATGGTTTTTCAGAAACATTCTCTTACTAGGTAGAAGGAACAAATCGGTCCCGACTCCGCCGATTCGATGTTTCACTCGTCATTGTTTCAATGACAATGATGATGGGCAGAAGATTGTCCGCCCATCTTCATTGACGAGTCAAACATTCGAGGGCTAAGTATATTTACATTTCACTGGTTATTATGTGTTTCTTTATGACCCGTTCATGAATAACTTCGAAATCAAATTGTCTGTACAATGATCATGTAATGGTTTATTTTAAATCGTAAGTTTCGTTTATCATTAGTAACGCACACGTTTGGTGCCAATTTTTAAACACTGTTGATCTATTGTAGCTCCGTTACTTTCCGTTTGTTCCCTTCAACACTCCACATAAAATTTACCACGTTATATAGAAATTAGATATCACTGTTACCCCTCGCAGTTTGTTTTACCTGCCTTATCAAACAACCCCTGCAAAAACAACGATATGGAGATTGTGATAGCTAGACTCTCGGGCGATCGATTACGAAGCTTCTCTGGAAGGAATAGCAAAACCCTGAAGGCAGAGCGAAAGCAATTTTCCGAATGCTTCAACTATATTCATACCACTATACGATCATGATCGTTGAAGCATTTATACAGAGACAAGAGTCGAACTCCCGATCAGCCTCTTGTTTTCTTCCCTCTGTTCCTTCCGGAATTGCACCCTTTCACTCGTCAACTTCTGCTAATGCACCTCAGCAGCATTAACAGTGAGAAAGTTTTCATCCACTGCACATTATGTAACATTCTCGGAGTATATATTTAGAAATTGCGAAACGTGGCTAAACAAAGCATTCCAAAGTAGAGAACCAAATTTCCCGGAAGAAGAGCCGAGTCCTTTCCTTCGCCACTTATTCCAGGCTTCTACTTCGGCCATTACTGTTCTTTCTTGTAGTCATTTCACGCAATTTCTTCACTTGATGGACAGAATCACATTAATGGTAGTAGACCGGTAATCGTCTATCTGTTCCTGAATTTCTGTTCGCTTCAATTAACCCTTTCGCAACCGCGGAACTATCCATCAATGTACACCGTACATACTAACCAGGAAGGTATCCCAGCTCGATCTCTCCGATTTCATTTCTTTTATAATATGTTATAGTAGACTAAAAACTAAGCGACACGAATAATTGACATTAACTTTTGATCGGAACTCATTAAACAATGTGGATATTTGCTGAAGCTTATGGGACAACGTTTTAAAAATTAAAAGCTGTCAATTAAATTCCCCCAAAAACTGTTCGTCGTGATATGACCCCTTACAATGAACGCATGTAAACGTGTCCCTTTGTCAATAAGGTCTAATTTAATGTTTCTAGGGTCGTGATTTTTGAAATTCAGAAATCCCATCCTGGCGATGGCCAGGGTGTGGAGTGGGGTGCAACAGAAGGGAAAAATTGCATTAATTTTCTTGCGCGTCGGTATATATTCCGCGTCAAGTGCGTTGGCACAGATGGACGAATATTTCTCTCCCCAGGGAGTCGGAAGGCGAGGTCTGGCGTGAAACTTTCTCACTAAATAAAAACTCAAAATTCTGCGCAATAAGTTTCTAACGGGGTCCCTGTTTACGGAAATCCTGACGTGGAAAATGCCCGGGTGCAGCGCCTGGTCGCGTATCTACGTAACACGTTCTTCCGCGGGTCGTGCATTAAAATTAATGTCTCATGACCTA
Source organism: Orussus abietinus (assembly GCF_000612105.2). Taxonomy (NCBI): domain Eukaryota; kingdom Metazoa; phylum Arthropoda; class Insecta; order Hymenoptera; family Orussidae; genus Orussus; species Orussus abietinus. The sequence goes on along the minus strand of NW_019394539.1, from coordinate 7,862 downwards.
TTACGCCGGAGCGGGGCTTTAATACGAGCGCCATTACGCGACCTTCTGTGTAAATTGTATTTTCCATTTCGGCTGTTCGCGGTCGGTAAGTTTCCACTTTGCGCTTACCAACTTTATGACTCGTGTGGCTGGTGATATCGACTATTCTTTTGCCGAAGTGACTGTTGAAACTTAAATGCACATAGCGACGTCCCTTACCCCGAGCTAACAGTAGGCAATTATATTCAGCGGGTCGTCCGAGGTCCTTACCGCGCCAATCCGAAAAAGGGGCATTTATGGCCCCTGCAATAAGGGAATTACCGCCCGCGGAACCTTCTAGCTTAAAGTAACGAGCAACAAAATCTATTCTTCATTTTTCAATAGTTTCCGTGTCCCTATAATAAATACTAATCCGTTTCGAGCCCTCGCTCCCAGCTGCAAAATGTGTCGCGCACATTTTTCGATTTGCCGTTACAAGTTACTCCACCCTCTACGTGGCTTTTCGGGAATTTCAGACCCTCCCTTCACACCCTTTATTTTCTATTCCACCAATCGCGATGCGTTTGCTTACGCCTCCACCTCCGGTTAAGCAAGTAGCATAACTTTCTCAGCAGAACGAGATCAGACTTCGAGGAGTCTAAACGAAAACCAAGGACCGCGACCACCTCAGTCATCCCATTCAAAAATAGGATCCTTGCGCGCCAAAAGCAAACAAGGATTGGGAATCAGTGCTCCTTAGGATAGCCTAGGCCAGCAGCACTGTCCTCTATCGTTACGTGCGACTTGCACCAATAGTAACTGTTCTTTGCACTGCACGCCAGAAGGCGAACAGCTCCTAGTAGTTCTGATTAATTGTTTTCAAACCAAACTTCTGCTGGGATAAAGCGTATGGAGGGATGCAGCTTCGCGTTACGTTGTTCTAAATGAGAATCGAGGACTTCCTTCGTTCGTTGTAAACAGCAGAGTGTCCCTTTTGGAGTCACGCAAGGACTCGAGGTGCCTCAGAAAATTGTTGCCGCGTTGTGGAAGGGATACAAATTTTTTTCTAAATTTCACGTGATTGGTTCGTTGGCGGAGATACCCAAAAATGTCGCCTCCCACGACCTCGCCAGCGAGGGTAGTAAAAGGGTAGCCAGGTCGAGTGCGGCCTGACCATGCCTTTGTAAGATCACGTACCGTCCGAGGGTATTTTTTATGGTCTTGTTTATCCAACCCTTCGCGAAAGTTCGGTTCCTTCGCACAAAGGCAACAACATTTGGCGGCCAAATGCATACCCCGTGAGAACGCGGAGAAAGTCAAAATTCCCAGGATGGTACGAGGTTTCGTGAAGTTATAACTATGTACTCTGATTACTACAAGTATTTTTCTTACGGACGTAACAGTAACCGTGTTGCGTACCTACATATGTGATAAATTAGACTCAACCTCATATGGTCAATAATCGGATTGATTAAGTTTACAAGATTTTAGCCCCAATGCCGAAAACAACTTTCCTTCCCGGTTCTTTATCGCTTTACTATGGTCGTGGCAATTTATTTTAAACGTCGAACCGAGCGACGTATATTGCTTTACGATCACGGTTTCGTTCCTTCTCAAAAGACCCTTTGTTCTACCCTGCTAGTTTGTCGGGCAGTTGTTATATGAATCCCGATTGTTTTTGCAAGTAGATTTGCAGAATGGGACATTGGTACAACTGCTCACGTGAAGAAGGAACGTACCCGAATGATGTGAGACTTGTCGCGAACAAAGAAATTTGAATTTATTATAATATTAAATATACGATTGACTCGTTCAATCGTGTCAGCTCTTCACGCGTGAATATCGATAACAATTAGAGAAGCGACGGTGAAGGCTGACGAGAGATGAGAGACTGTGCTGAATTCTGTCAGCTCTTCATGCGTGAATATCGATAACAGTTACAGAAGCGTTGGTGAAGGCTGACGAGAGACGTTGAATTCTAGCGAGAAACTGAGACTGACTGACTTACAGAAAAAATACAGGATTCCTCCTCCGGTCGCATTACATTTTTTGAGGAGGTGGTAGCATATTTCTTATATAGCGATTGGCTGACTGATTTCAAGAAGGGCGGTTAAAATCGAATGGAGAGCCTCGTGATTGGTCGATAGCTGTCCAATACGGTTGGGTGAAAACGGAAAATTTCTAGTTGCCGTGGAGGTGGAAAAACATGCTCTATGCCCGCGTGCATGTTGCGCGCACGTGTTAGCGGTAAAATTAAGGAAGGTACGACGGTAAAGAATAGGGACGGTCAACCCGAGAAAATTCTAAAGAACCCTAAACCATCGCGATGGGACGTACGGGGCAATATAACCGTATCGTAGAAAACTAAAATTTACGAACGGATTTCGGAGTCAGGAAATTGCTAAATTGATAAATGGTCCGATGGGCCCAAGCAGGCAGTAAGTCTCTTTCTGGAAATTTGTCTGACATTTCAGAAGCCGCGATGAATTAAAATACATGAGTGTCGCGCACGGAACACTCTTGGATTTGCTAAATTTCCGGTTTCAAATGGTCGACCCTAATAAACCCATAAAACGGTTCACTTCAAGGCGCCCGAGTGTTCGACTACCTAGTGGTACTTGGAATTTTCCGTGCCAGGGCATCTCTTGTCGATCTAGAACGACCCCACATGCGAGTCACCTGGGACCTTCGTGGACGATGTAAAGGGCGGCACCTAAAAATTTGGCACATCCAAGTGAGTTAACCAATCGGCATTAGAGGAATTTCTCATTCACATTTTTTGTTATTTTTTTTTCTCGGAGAAAACTTAAGTATTTTCAGAATTTCCAACATTACTCCTCCCACACGATTCTCTGATCTGAGAATCTCAATTTTGTTAAACTCCCACTCTGCAAGGGAGGCATGTGGACGCTACCTCCGAGAGCTTTGTGATCCTCGAAGAAAATTTCCGGAATTTTCGCCTTTTCCATCTTTAAGTAAATAATCTAAGTTAACCAGAAATTAGTATTTAAAACACAATTATAGTTGTCAAATGGCAAAAATTGCGCTTTAAAGTGGTCTTGAAAGTGGACGACGTGGACAAAGGAAAAACGATTTTGTTTGGAAATAAAGCGTCATTTCTAAAAGACCAGAAACCGAATAACTTTCCCGGCACCCTGTGAGTTTACATTATAAAATAGTGGGTCGTTGAGTTTCGCAACTTCAGTGGGTGTTCGATCTCGATGCATAGCACCGATGCTTTAACAATTAACAAGACTCATCGAAAATTCATGCGCTTCCAGACTGTGGTCAAATGAATCACCAAACCGCTCCGAGGCTTCATTGCCCTGACCTATTACAAATTTGATGTGGATCAGACCTGGCGAAATCGTACCGTACCATCTAGTGGCGTATACAAAAACATCGTAACAAGTTCCCTTCAATAAATGACCATTACGTAGAGCATCCTTTAATTTTAACGTCTAGCTGTATTAATTAGTTTCGTACCGCGAGGGCCCAAAAGGGACAAAATCATTTGGAACTACGACCAAGGAACTTGTGTTTACCTTTACCTCCTGATATTCATCATGAATCTCATTCGTAATTATCACCCTTAGTCCAAAATCCCCACTACGAGACCGATTTGTAATTTTTAAGTTTGGCCTGGTTTTTGTACTACGAGTCTGATTAGTCATCATACGTCAAAGGATCAAGGATTTATCCTCCTAGTGGCTTTCAATCAGTGCCTATCTACCTTATCAACGACCACTACCCACTGCGGGGCCGTTGCTTCTATTAAAGTGTCATTATAACGCCTCATGTCATAACAACATTGGCAAACTTGCCTTTAGCAGTCACCGCACAGGATGTACATTAATCCAATGAATACACATATTTAGATCGCTCATTCTATCCATGACCACTTCTTACTCCTCTTTATAAAGCGACCTAATGACGCGAACAACAACGTTATCAAGCTTCCCTTTCAACAAAAAGTCACCATTGAGAGTGTATACCCTAAAAATGCGTCTAGTGTCTTTCAATCGACAGGTACTCCATAATTGCACGGGGTATACATTAACCCTATGAATCCACATATTGAAATCGCTGATTCAATCGATGACCACCTCTTCCTCCTTCTTATAAAGCGACCTAATGACGCGAACAACAACGTTATCAAGCTTCCCTTTCAACAAAGAGTCACCACTGAGAGTGTATACCCTAAAAATGCGTCCAGTTACTTTCAATCTACAGGCACTCCATCAACCACGAGTACTACCATCCACAGCTCCTTCTGAAGCCCTAACGTCAAATGTAACACCCGTAAGAACCCCTGCTCGTAGATCACGCATTTTTCGTGTGACGGCTACATTCGCGCCACGTTTCCCGTTCATGTAAATATAGGCAATAAATCGTATCCACTCATGAATTCGTTACTTCCGGTCGGTTGGTTTGGTGCGCTTCCCAGACAAACAGGCCGAGTTGCAAGTATCGGGGAGCCTCGCTAGAATGCACTCGCACGTAACACCCGCACTCATGCATATGGTTTGCGCACGCGTAGGCTTCCCATCCAAGTTGCAGCGGGGCCGAATCGGCAAGTGCGGGACCTGGCACCAAGAAGACGTCAGCTCGCTCGAAATACTATTTATTTATGGCTCCGGGACAGGCTAGGTACCTGCTTCCGTTTTGGCGCTCCTCAAACGTTTTCTACCACCGTCCTCCCCGGCATCCCGGTTTCGCCCGATCTGATACCAACGGGATATCTCCCAAATCCAGGATATCCTCAACTTGCACCTCCTTTCGCCGCCAAAGCATTTGGCACGGAGTTAACCTGCGCTCTAAGTTAGTTCAGGGAAGATAAAGGTCGACGCTGCGATAAGCGTAACCTAGATACGTGGAATCGAAGTTTGACCATTGGCGAAAGATTCGACGCACGATGTAAGATACTTTGGGTAATTATGGAATGAGTCACATGAACACGCGACACTTTGATACGTCTGGTACGAAGACTGTTGCTTTGCGAAGAGTATTCGGCGAAGCAATGTGCTTAAGAAGGTTTATTATCCCCAAAAACATTCTCCGGAAAAACCCTTCTCTAGTTTCAGACCTTACTTCCTACCCATCGAATCGTCTTCATTCTCCGAACCCTTTAGCGGAGTTCTTTAGCGTCGCGTCGTCGCGGACCATTGTCGGATCTCTGGCGACAGTGACCACCTACGGTGCGGCCATGTGTACTCCACCTTTTTTGGCTTTTTCCAAGGAAAAAATAACCGAAGTGGTCCTTGGTTTTTCGGGCGGTCCTTGACTCCAGCGAGTTTTTTAAGATTTGAATTCAAGTAGGACTCCAAACAATTTGGTTGCTTGCCTTCGCACTGGGACTTATTGCGTTAATTGGATCCTAGATTGTATCGCCAGTCATACCGATAAATTATACCGTCAATCTTTGATTTTTTGGTATTATAATAAGCTGTTATGGTTTTGGTAAACTTGTGTGTGGGCCAAATTCTCAAACTCTGAATTTACTCGCCAGGAACTCATCTCAACGCTCATTCTCAAGGAGCGCAATCGGACGTAGAAATGAAGCTATCAGCTGATGAACGATTAGGTATGAGTGCCAGACCTCGTGGTATGTTGTAGATGTACACATTTGTTGTGCGGTACATGGCTTGATGGAAACATGTTCAGTGCGTGTGTTCCCGAGTTTGGATCTTTCCATTGAGTCGTGGTCTTGTGGTCTTGCAACCGTCGAAACGGATGCTAAAGAGCTGAAGATTTGCATAAGATTTCGCTACAAACTTAACAGAACCGCAGCAGAAAACCACTGAATGTTAACGGAGGCTAAGCTTTAAGTGATCAAGTTTTTGAATCAAGCTGGAACATTTGAATGGTTTAAGAGGTCGGTCTCGGGCGGAAACTTTCAAGATATTGATTTTTGGGATTTTACATTTCCTTTAAGTACATCGTCTTAAGAATACTTTATAGAGGCTTAAAGGTATTCTGATTAAAGTTGACAGGGTTACGTGCGTTTCAAGAATAGGACAGAAGAAGAGGGAGGAAATCCAAGAAACAATGGGAAGAGGGGAGAATGCTTCGCTACAGCGGAAAATAGATATTTTAGAGGCTGTAAGTACTGCTGAAAGTTCATTATATGGACCTGAAATAGACGACTCTGTAAAAGTTAAAAAGTTCATTCTTTAACTTAGTTTAAACTTGACTGGGAACTTTTAATGCGTTTTTCGCGAAACTACATTTTCGGGGCCGTTGACCACGATTTCTCGACAACTACTTTATCGACTTGTATTGAACTTTCTGCGCTTATTCTGACTATAAAAAACTAGTCCTTCGTTACGTATTCCTTTTTTCATACAAGAGAAACGAATGATTTTTTGCCAAAAAAATCCCAACTTCACGTTCAGAAAGTGGTTATTTTGCTCCAAATCAGTATTTCGAGAAGTTGTTCGTACACAGATTGGATAAACTAATACAATGAGTGAATCTTTTTCAATTTGCCATTTTAGATCCACAACCGAGCAGCAGCGATCACCGCAAAACATCCTTTTTCAAAGAACCTCCAGGAGATCGGTCCAATTCTTTTATTTATGGATATTCATTTGTAAAAAGATCATTGCACGTTCTTTAAAATATATCTTTTCAAATATAGATACATGTCTTATAAAAGGCCTTACAATTACTGAGGAAGGAATTCTGAAATATCACGCTTTTCTTGGCCTCCCGGCTGAACCTAACCCTTTAAGATGACATAAAAGTGGCATATGAAAGATCAATCGCTCATGAAAGTATTTTCCAAACTGCGTGTACCAATTTCTTTCAAATTGTACCATATGAATAAGGAGGCCCTAAGGTAAGTCCTGAAACTAGAGCATCAGAACCTTTCTTATAGCTTCACGTTGTAAAGTTTGAAACGATTCGGTACACTTTTAGTTCAAAGAAAAGTTTCACGAAAGAGACCTCTGACACAACTTTCATATCTTAAACGTTTCAACAAAAAAAAAAAAAACTGCCCAAGATGACGACCTTCGGATGAACCATTATCTTTCCCGACTCGCGTAATAATGACGAAAGTGGGTGATAATATTCCTGGATATAAAAAACATTCAAGATTTGCTATCCGCATTCGAATCCGATAATGGAACGAATTCATATTAAATATTGTATTACGTCGAGGAGCTTTTATAAGCGTAGCTCGTTATGAAATATTAGGTTGAGGAATAAGTTCCCGTTTTTACGTAACGTAACGTAATCAAAGCGGTTGGAATTTATTCATCAACGTGATAGTTCTTAGCAACTGACAGCATGGCCATCGGAACCCCCTGTACGTTTGAGTTTGTCCCTTATGACTTTTCCTTTCACCCTAAAATGAAACTCCAAATAAAACCTGAACTTTACTCCCTGCGACCTTCTCCTTTTCTCGAAAATAAAACTGCGAATGAAAGGGCGTCGTTTTGACCCCACTGAAAAGTTCCAGGCGGAATCGCAGGAGATTTTCAAGACCCTAACACCAGCAGCCTTCGTAGGGCGTTTCCAATCATGAGGAAATCGCTGCAATTGTCGTATAGAAACCTGAAGGGGAGAATTCCTGGAAGGCGTCGATAGAAATTAAGATGAAAGTAAGTAATTGTTTTTCAATGAACGAATTCTCGGCTTCCTTGGACCTTTCAGGAAAATTTCAAAAGAACATCATCCAGAAGCTTAAATGCATTTGTTAATGTATATATAAAAATTTCTTTCCAGGAAGGCGACTATAGAGGATTATTTCCATCATCGATTAATTGACAGGGACATCTATTTACTCGAAATGGAATACATGCAAGATCAGACATAGAGATGTATGGTTTGCAGATCTCCCCTAATTCTTCAACATCATTTCGTATTACATATCGTTCAGGTCTTGTATTGTCAACGAA